>NW_026623053.1:22119290-22422320 GCF_023065955.2 Ursus arctos
GCTTCTTCCTCTCCCACTCCCCCTGCTTGTGTTCCCTCTCTCGCTGGCTGTCTCTATCTCTGTCAAATAAATAAATAAAATCTTAAATAAAAAAAAAAAAAGAAATAATCAGATAAAATAAAAATTCAATGTAAATATGTATTATATAAATATAAAAATGAAAAACTAATATTAGCTATTAAACTAATATTTAAAAATAAAAATACTTATATGTAAATGGAAATATATGTGTGCATATATATCTCTCCAATAGCCATATATATGTGAGTATCTAAGCAGGGGTGTGTGTGTGTGTGTGTGTCCGTCCTCTTGTATAGTACCCAATACAAATTTTTGCCCCCTTTGGTGTTTTTTTTTTCCTAGGTTTATTGAAAAATAATTGACATACATCATTATAATTTAAGGCATATAGCATGATGGTTTGATTTAAATATATTGTGAAGTAATTACCACAATAGTTCTAGCTAACATATAGCTTCTTCTTATATAGATAGAATAAAAAGAAAAGAAAAAAAAAAAACTCTCCTTGTGATGAGGACCCTTATGATTACTCTCTTAACAACTTTCCTGTGTATCCTACAACAGTGTTAGCTACAGTCATCATTTTGTACATTATGTCCCTTGTATTTATTTTTCCTATAACTGAAAGTTTGTACCTTTTGACCACCTTTCTCCAATTCCCCCTCTCCCACTCTCCATCTCTAATAACCACAAGTTATTAGAGAACCACAAGAAAAAGAGATCTGTGAGGCTTTTTCCTTTGATTCCACATGTAAGTGAAATCATACAGTATTTGTCTTTCTCTGTCTGGCTTATTTCACTTAGCATAATGCTTTCAACATCCGTCCGTGAGGTTGCAGTGGTGGGATTTCCTTATTTTTCTCTTCTCACATAGAGAGAGAGAGGAATATATAGATATATATTTATATTTAAATATATTGTATTAAATTTAAAAATTTATATATATTAAATATATAAATATTATATATATATAACATAACTTCTTTATCCATTTATCCATAGGTGGACACTTAAATTGTATCCATGTCTTGGCTATTGTAAATAATACTGCTATGAACATGGGGGTGCAGATGTCTTTTTGAGTTAATATTTTTGTTCCTTTGACTATATTCCCAAAAGTGGATTCCTTGATAATGTGGTAATTCTATTTTTAATTTTTAGAGGATCTCCCATACTGATTGCCATAGAACTGTACTAATTTGTAATCCTACCAGTGGTGTACAGGGTTTCTTTTTCTCCACATCCATACCAGCATTTATCTCTTGTGTTTTTGTTTTTGTTTTGTGATAGCCATTCTACCAGGCATGAGTGATATCTCACTGTGATTTGAATTTACATTTCTCTATTGACTAGTGATGTTCAGCACCTTTTCATATACTTGTTGGCTTATCATATATCTTCTCTGGAGAAATGTCTATTCAGGTCCTGTGTCCATCTTTTTTTTTTTTTTTTTTTTTTTAAGATTTTATTTATTTATTTGACAGAGAGAAAGACAGCCAGCGAGAGAGGGAACACAAGCAGGGGGAGTGGGAGAGGAAGAAACAGGCTCATAGCAGAGGAGCCTGATGTGGGGCTCGATCCCGTAACGCCGGGATCACGCCCTGAGCCGAAGGCAGACACTTTAACCGCTGTGCCACCCAGGCGCCCCCTGTGTCCATCTTTTAATTGGGTTATTTGTTTTTGGTTTTCATTTTTGTTTTTGCTATTGAATTGTATGAGTTCTTTATTTATTTTGAATATTAACCCCTTATTAAATACATGGTTTACAAATATTTTTCCCCATTCCATAGTTGTATTTTCACCCTGTTGATGGTTTCTTTTACTGCGTGGAAGGTTTTTAGTTTGATGTATCCCCACTTGTTCATTTTTTATTTTGTTGCTTGAGCTTTAGATGCCGTATCCAAAAAGAATCGTTACCAAGACTCATTTTCAAGGAGATTTACTCCTAGGTTTTCTTCTTAGAGTTGCATAGTTCAAGGTCTTACATTTAACTCTATAATCCATTTCAAGTTAATTTTTGTGAATAGTGTGAGAAATGCATCCAGTTTCATCCTTTTACATGTGAATGTCCAATTACCTCAGCATCATTTATTGAAGAGACTGTCTTTTCTCCATTGTATATTCTTGGCTCCTTGTCAAATATTAGTTGACTATTCTTGGGTTTATTTTGGGGTTCTATTCCATTGGTCTATTTGTCTGTTTTTATGCAATACTCCAAAGTTTTGATAACTATAGCTACATAGTATAGCCTGCAGTTAGGAAGTGTGATGCCTCCTGCTTTTTTCCTCAACATTCCTTTGGTCATTTGGGATCTTTTGTGGTTCCATATAAATTTTAGGATGTTTTTTATACTTGTGTAAAAAGGTCACTGGAATTTGATAGAAATTACATTGAATTTATTGATGGCTTTAGTAGTATTGACATTTCAACATGTTAATTTTTCCAATCCATGGACATGGAGTAGCTCTCCATTTATTTGTCTCTACTTGGGTTTCTTTCATCAGTGTGTTGTAATTTTCAGAGTAGAGATTGTTCATGCCTTCAGTTAAATTTATTCCTAAGTATTTTATTGCTTTCAAAACTATTGTAAATAAGATCAATTTATTCAATTCTTTTGCAGAAAATTTGTTAGTCTGTAGAAACAATACAGATTTCTGTATGTTGATTTGGTGTCCTGCAGCTTTATTAAATTCATTCATTAGATCTAACAGTTTTTGGTCAGTCTTTCTTTTATATAAAATGACATTATCTGCAAATGGAGATAATTTTACTTCTTCCTTTCCAGTTCTGATTCCTTTTACTTCTTTTCCTTGCCTGATCTTTCTTGCTAAGACTTCTGATACTATGCTGAATTGGAGTGGTGAGAGTGGACACCATTTGCGTTTTCCTGATCTTAGAGGAAAAACTTTCAAACCTTCCCCACTGAGTCAGATGTTAGCTGTGAACTTGTTGCATATGGCCTTTATTTAGTTGAGATGTTGCTTCTATGCCTCATTTGCTAAGAGTTTCTATTATTAATGGAAGTTAAATTTTGTCAAATAATTTTTCCGCATCTATTGAGATGATTATATGATTATTTTATTTCATTCTGTTAATGTGATAGAGCACATTGATTTATTTGTGTGTGTTGAACCATTCTCACATCCCAGGGATAAATTCCTCTTGATTATGGTGAATGATTCTTTTCATGTGCTGCTGAATTCAATTTGCAAGTATTTTATTGAGAGTTTTTTGCATCTATATTCATCAGGGATATTGATCTGTAGTTTTCTTTTCTTATAGTTTCCTTTTCTTGTTCTGGTGCCAAAACAATGCTGGTCTCATACAATGAGTTTGGGAGTATTCCCTCCCATTCAATTTTTGGAACAGTGTGAGGATTGGTGTTAATTCTTCTTTCAATTTGTGATAAAATTTGCCAGTGGTGGCATCTGGTCCTGGGCTTTTCTGTATAGTGAGATTTTTGATTACGGATTCCATATCCTGACTAGTAAGTGGTTTATTCAGATTTTGTATTTATACCTGAATCAGTCTTGGTAAGTTGTATGTTTCCAAGAATTTTTCCATTTCTTCTACGTTGTCCAGCTTGTTACTGTTTGTATAGTTGTTTATACTCAGTGTAAATTTATCACATTAATTTGGTAAAGTCCAATGAAGCTATTCATATATTCACCCAGAAAGTCCAGTTTAGGGTTTCACCAAAGAAAAATACAAAAATGTGTTAAGTGTAGTTTTTCTCATTCTTTTGTATTTTGTTTAGTTTTTGTTTTTAGCAAATGTAAACTGTTTACTTTGATATTTTCTGTATCTGATATTTGAGAAAAATGAATGGTTGATATAATAAAGTATATTGCATCACTTGATTGAAATTAGATTTTAAAAGTGTTTTGAGTTAGGATATTTAATACGGTTGGATATATTCATGATTCAGTTTGAGGCATATGCATAGAATCCAATTAATTTAAACTCTGTGTGCGTGAATGCATACATACAAATACGGTTGTTAGTATACTTGATATATATGTTTTTCTGAACAACATTCTTCACTCCATCTCTGAGTGATCCTAAAATGCATCCTATATTTTCATTTTCTTCTTAAGGCTCTTCTCTAATTTACAAATTATTTACAATATGTCTATATAGTTCTTCATATTTTGATTTAAAATCACATTTTGTAGAAATATAAAAAATGTACAGCTTTGTTAAATTATATCATATTCTTTTATTGTAAGTAATACATAACAGGCCATAATTTTCCTCTTTGCTTTAGTTCATGCTCATTCCTTCAACTTAGAATACTGTTACTTGATATTGTGGAACTTCCGTATGATTACTAATGCTTGTAACTTTAATTACTTCAGTAACCTACGACAAACATACCGTGCATCTTTTTTGGTGACTGGTCATTTGGCTCTGAGAGATAGGTGCTTCATATTTAAAAGGCACATTATATTTTATTAGTAAAAGATATTCAGATATAATCCACTGTAGACTCTAGTTGGTTAATCAAGATTTTGCCAAGAAAACAAAGGCCATTCTAAGGACTTAAAGCAAGAAGATATTTAATTCAGGAAGCTAAAGTCTCCTAGAAGCCTGGTTCACATGGGAAACATAAGTCATTCAGTCATCAGTTGCAGGATTCTTACTGAAGCCTCCTTGAATGACGTCACCTGCTTGTAGTATCCAGTTATTGACTAGCATGAGCTTGCCTAGAAGTTTCTAAAAATTTGCAATCTAAAGCTTTTTGGCAACTTGTACCATATATTAATGGCTTCCTTTTTTTTTTTTTTCCATTTCCAAATCACTTATGAATGACTTTCATTAATCGAATCTAACCCAGAAAACTGCTTTCAAGGAATTCTGAGAAATGGAATTCCCAGCCTTCTTCCCTCAGGTGTGGGAAGTGGCAGAGCTGAGTTAATAATAATCAGGTACACTTGAGACTAAAGTTTCTAAAAGCTAATATTACCCTGATTTCATTTCCCAACCATCTGAGAGAAAAGAGAAATGTAAAACCAGTTCATTTTATTTTGGCTTCTTGGAATTCAATTTGATAACAACTTCTCTAATTTAAAGGTAATTTGGGAGCAAGATCTCAAAATGCAGACAAGAAATGATTTTATGTGAGAGAGACGCATGTGCATAGACTGGCAATAAATAGCAGGGGAACATCAAGAATGAAAAATGGCGGTCTCAGTATATGAAACAGACTTGCCTGAGGTTTATTTCATCAAAATGACCAGTTTGTCCACATGATAGGGAATAATTTTCTCTACATAGGCATTTCTTTTTATCTTGCTCTCTATTTGACTAAAGCCCCATTTTAAAAAATGCCCTATTTCATTAGTTTTTTGAAAATAATATAACTGCAGCTATCACATCATCATAGTCTTAATCTGCAATGGAAGGTACTATCTCAATATCTTATGCAGTTCCTACAGATTAGTCCAAATTTTCAATAAATGGTTTGTTGAATATTTTACATATCATTCAGTCTAGCATTCTATTTTATATACCATAGAGTCTAGCATTTTATTCTATTATTCTTTAATATTTTTCCTTTAAGTACTCCCTTAAATGTCTAATAAAATCTGTATGGATTATTAATCTATAAAAAATATATCGTTATTTTTGATTGATAAAATGTTGTAGACAGAATTGAAGTCTTGATCCCAGTCTCTTCCTTCTCTTAACAGAGGCCGCATTTATTCTAAAATGGTACATATATTAATGGTTTTATTACTTGATTGTTTCTACAAGTAATATGATGATTTTTCCCCAGGTTATTCCTAATGCTATAGGTCATTACAGTTTACTCATTCTCCACCACGATATGATGTCTCATTGTAAAAGTATATCAAAATTTATCCTTTCCTTATGGGGTATTTGGGTCATTTCCTTTTCTTTCTGTCTTAAAAGCAAGGTCTTAATGCATATCCATGTATATATGTGTCTTCTTACTCATGTATATAAGAACTTCTCTAAAGGACTAAGATCAGAATTCGCTTCAGATACCACTATAATAATTTCATCTGTAAACCCTAACTGCCAGATCCACTGTCATTTTTACCTCTTTCGCTTCCTAATACATTTCCACTCATTTTGAGTACATATTTCAGGCATTGCTTAAATAACATTTTCTTAAAAATGGAAAGTCACTTTGTTATGTAACTTGGGCACAGAGGTTAAAATAAGGATCTTTCCGTCATGAAGCCTGTGCCAGACGTAATGAAGGAAGTGCAGAGTACTAAAAATGGTGAATACAGAAATAGAAGATAATTGATCTTAGGAGCTGGAAAAGTCTTTTACAAGTAAGGTGAAACCTGAAGGATAAATAGATGCCACCCAGAAGAAACGAAGAATGGTAGAAGATGCTTAATACACAGAGAATATAATAAAAATATTAAAATGTGACTTGAGTCTGTAAGAGTGTCAAGTAAAGAGGTGAAGAGAGAGGGAACCCAGTTTATTTAGGAACTCGGGTGCCATATTAAAATATTTTTATTTTATCTTGAGGGCAATGGAAAGTAGAATAACGTTTGAATTTTAGAATGGTCATTTCAGCAGGTAAAGAGATAAAGAGTAGCCAAGTAAGACACAAAATAGGAAAAATAAATTTTAAGGAAGTCAGGTAATTTAGACAAGATACTGCGGTGACTCGGAAGTGGCAGCAAGGCTCTAGAGGTGTCACTGGATTTGTCACTGGATTAGATATTGAGGAATTGGCCAGCTTAGTGAGGTGTCACTGGATTTGTCACTGGATTAGATATTGAGGAATTGGCCAGCTTAGTGATTACATGATACAGAAGTTAAGGCAGGAGATCATCCATAAAAACTGTGCAGTATGAGGAAGAAAAGTCACATCCATCAGAGAGCTCAAACACATTTTTAATGGATATATTATGACTATATTTAGGGCATTTGATAGCAAGAGTACATCATTTTTTAATATTCCCCCCATCTACAGGCAAAATTATTTTCAATAGTAGTCTTATCATCAAGAATAATAACCAGAGTTTCATGATTCACTTTTGTTTCCAAGCAATTAACAGTAAAATGAAACTAAAGTTCAAAGACATAATTCAGTTTCAATAAAATACTACAGGTATGAGCTAAACTTGGTAATTTACCAAACACAGATATAGTGTCCGAGATTCCTACTCTCTCACTGTTTTAACTTTTAGAAGCAGATGAAATCTCCATTAGTCTTATAGTATGATTGAATTGAAGTAACTCAAGGTCCATTTTTTTCTTTTTAACAATTATTGCAATATCTTTGCCAATTTTGAATCTATTGTTTAAAGGCAGGAATGAGGAGTACCATAGAGATTTGAGACAAAATGAGCTCCAGATATTCCCAACCATTATAAACTTAATTTCAAAAGAAACATGGATAGATGAATTGCTGTGTGTCAGGAAGACAGCTGCATAACTGTGAGATCTCCAGATTAATTCGATTTAGACGACAATGTACAATGTCAATTGTTTATCAAAGAATAAGTAATGAATTGTGTTAACCTGAAACAATATATATATCATATGCAATAGTATATCCAAACTGTACATATACACATAAATACAATTGATATATATATTCAGATATGTATATGCACATATATACATATATATATGCACATACATAAGTAGTATATTTAGAATTATGTATTATATATTATGTTTATATGCACTTGGAAAGATAAAATACTCAGTAGTTTAAAGGCTGGTGCTAAATATGGTAATGCTTTACACCCTATAACAGTATCCAAAGGAGTGAAAAACAGCCTATATCATTTTACCTCGGCTTCCTAATAACAGCCTATATTGAATGTGTTTACTAAATCAGCTCAAAATCACCTGCCAGAGTAGGGTAAAAGAGACAGGAGAAAACTTTACAAGAAACAACAAAGGGATTTAGAAGATTTTTAACTTCTCAGAAGGATGAAAAAAAAAGCTATTTTTTTTTCACTGAGAGCTTTATAGTGAGAAGCTGTAGTTACATTGTCCTATCCAAACTGTGTTTTTAAAACTGGGGTATTTATAATTAAACAACAGTGAGTTAATTGGCTATCATGCTCAGTTCTATAATCAAGCAAAAGGGATTTGATATTGTGTTCTATTTAGGACAGAAAAAAAAATCACTTATCTTCTCCATCTTTTTTTTATAACATTTGAAGATTGATTTTTATTAAATAATTTGTCAATAATTATCATTTAACATAATATAGTACTTAACTAAACTCCCCACGTATGAAATTGAGGATAAAATTTATAAAGTTCAGGGCAGCCTGGGTGGCTCAGTTGGTTAAGCATATGATTCTTTTTCTTTTTTTTTTTTAAGATCTTATTTATTTGCGCGCGTGCGCGCGAAAGAGAGAGAGAGAGAGAGAGAGAATGGTGCAGGAGAGCAGGGGGAGGGGCATTGGGAGAGGGAGAGAATCTCAAGCAGATTCCCTGCTGAATGGGGAACCTGACATGGGGCTTGATCTCAATGACCCTGAGATCATGACCTAAGCCAAAATCAAGAGTCAGATGCTTAATCAACTGAGCCACCCAGGCACCCCAAGCGTCTGACTCTTGATCTCAGCTCAGGTCTCAATCTCAGGGTAGTGAGTTCAAGCCCCCCCTTGAGCTCCAGGCTGGTGTGAAGCCTACTTAAAAAAAAAAAAAAATTATAAAGTTCAAAAATATTAAACCATTTTGAAAATTTTAGGCAATTAAGAGAGTACACATAGAGAAAATAAAGGACATACGTGATATAATAACAAAAATAAAATCAATTTCAAATTATATTTTTAATAAAAAACTTTATAACAAATATTGTGGCTTCTATACCCTCCCATCAGTTGCAGCTCTATAGGCAGGTTTTATTTGTCAACGAAGCAAAGTTTGTACAAGTCAGATAATCTGGGTTCAAATTTTTCTTCTATAAAATTCTGAGTAGTGTGACCAGAGCAAATCATTAAACTTCTGTATGTCTCAGTGTATGACCTGAAATTATGCATTTCCACTTTATAAGATTGTTTGCATTATAAAATCCACTTCAAATCCACTACTCTACTAGTCTGTCTTCAGCTTTCCAAGACTAACTCTGTTTCTCTGTTCTACCCTTGTTGAACATAACAGTTCCCCGCAGTTGCTTTTGTGATTGATATTTAACCCCCATATATGTTTCTTCTACCCTGCTAATACCTTTAGGAATATTTTCCTCATTACTGTTTCTCAAGTTAAATCATTTTAATTATGTTATCAGTATCCTTCCAGATACTTAACAGATAATGCTTTAGTTTTTAAATGCTCCATTTGAGACAAATGTATGTCTTAGAAAACATAAATTAATGAACCAAATTTTGATTGGATAACTTTATTAAAAGTCAACAATTTATTCAATAAATTCATTTAGAATATATACATCATAATTCCACCACTACCTGATTTATCTACCTAATTTTCTTTCTTTTATTAATAATTTATTTCCCCTTAAGATATTTGACTTTTTATATGTAACCACCAAAAAATGAAAGCACATCATGTGTTTATGAAATTCAATATTTTTATCATAAAATATGTATGGAAAATTCAAACAAAAATGCATCATATGAATTTGAATGTATAACAAATAATATCAGTATGCATTTTGTGAGAAAATTGATGCTTTAAGCAGTTATTCAAATCAAATATAATGTCAAGGAACTATAACATATATTTACAAAGATAATGAGAGGTGTAAAAGATTGTCATTCTCCATATAAAAGTAGGAAGGACCAATCTTCCCACTGATACTAGTTTCAAAGATCTTTACATATATTTGAGAGTTTTTTGAAAGGTGAGGCATTTTGCATCATATATTGTATATTAAAGTGATAATATAAGATTTGCTTTCCCAATGTGATGTCAAAAGAGCTATAATTATTGCCAACTCAATTTATAAATGGCTAATTACAAGAATAAATAATTAACAACAAACTAGAAATAACAAGTTATGATTGCAACATAAGTGATAATCTTCCCGTTTGTCAAATAAATGAATGTATTTTGGAGATAGAGAAACTATAATAAATAAGTCGATCTCTAGTATCATTTCACTATGTGTAAATATATTCATCTTTTGACATTTTAAATACGTAATGATTTCTGCATATAACTGCAAGTAACTGTAATTCATTCCCAGTTTGTCCTCTTATAGTGTTATATTTGTAACACTGCAATTAAGACTATGTCATCACTTTTATTAGAAAATCCATATTTGAAGCCATAATATGTGATAAAAATTATTTTCATAATGAAACTTGGATTGTAAAAGCTCTTCCTAGGAGGTATTTTAAATAAATGTTAAAGACTTTTTTTTTTTTTTTTACAGGAGGGTATCTCTGATTATGAGAAGTGTGTGTATTGATAAGTGATAGGCTATTGGTGGTTCTATATTACTTCATTTCGGCCTTTTAATTAGTAATAGATGTTATTAAATAACTTCAATTTTCATTAAAACAAACAAGCATTACATTAATTCTATATATATTGTTAGAATAAGGCAATAATTGATACACTACTATGTCTTGAAGGTTGCTTCCAAGTTTTGCGAAAAGAGATTGATAGGCAGAAAAATATGAATGAAATTATTCGATAACTTTGAACTTGCAAAACCAAATTTAATCAACTTTACTGGTTGTTAATTAACTATATAGATAAATAAAGCTAACTGAAATGCTTATTACCACACTTTTGTATTTCAACTACTGACATTTTAAGCCAAAAAATTTGATAGTAATAAATTAACAAATACTATTATTGAAAAAAATATCTTCTTCATGGTCAAATTCAATGTAAGACTACTAGCAGGATAGATGTAAAACCATTAAAATATTATTTCAACATAGTAGATGTTTTGTAGATAATAAAATTTTCATATTTGTTTTAAGTTAAAGTCTATAGTAAAGTCCACAGCCATAAGAATTATATTACAATTCTAATTTACACTATTTTATTGATTTAATCATCAATAGTTTTACTAGTCATAGAGCTTCTGAAATTATTTTATGAAGAAGATAAGGTTTTGTAATAGCGGCTATAAAATCTGAAAATTTTATGATGCAAATTGTCCCTCAAAAATAATTCTTTAAAGAAATTCAGCAAATATAATATTTGGAATTACTCGCTATACCTCTGTTAGGGTTTGTGTTCATAGTAAGATTTCTAAATTCAGTAAATTTTTTAAAGTAAAAAATTTGTGTAAGTCATATGATCCTTTGTTATAAAATACATTAAACAGATTGCAACTATTTTTTAGATACCTATGTAAATCTTTAAAGTAGTAAAAAATATTAAATTACTAATATTTCTGTAAAATTTTGTATATGCTTTCCTGAAAATATATAAATGTGTGAACATTTATTGGAAAGAACATATTGTTCTTTCCTTGATTACTTTTGAAATAACCAAAATAATATTAAAGATAAGAGTTGTATCAAACCTCCAAGGTTTGGAGTAACATTATCCTTAGAACAGATACTTGAACTGCTACTTTAGCGAAAATATTTGTGATGAGTTAGAAAAGGGTACAAGAATTGGATTTGGTGATTATTTTTCTAATGAAATGCAAGAAGTGGAAATAAACTAGTTTAAAGAGTCTGCCCAGTTAAGCTAACTACCTGATTGGGATAGATGCAGGCTGAATGTGAGAGGCCTTTGGGGCTAAGGAGGAAGTGTATGCTAGGTTCCTCCTTTCACTCCAGCTACACTACTTGAGACATTAGAGAGCACTGGGAGGAGGCTACCACTTCCAGTCAAAATCAAGTACAGGGTATCAGATTAACCTTCCCAGCTGAAACAGTTAAAAATAAGGAAGTATATGTGGGGGGAGAAATGACACTCAAGACATTAGATATCAGGCAATAAAAGAGATCCATGAAAGATGGGAAACAAACAAAGAGTGTACTATAATTGGCTTAGCGTATGACTTGGAGAACGTGTAACAGGCTACAGTCTAGGGAGGTAAACACAAGACGAGCCCAGCTATCACCCTGAGCCAAAATTCCAGGGAAGTAAAGGTTAAGAGAACTTGTCGGGCAGATTCAAAGAAAAGAATGATGTGGCTAGAGTGTTGCAGAGATCTATGCAGGATCATGCTTGAGTATTCAGGTGAGTCTTGGCCATAGCATATGGGGGACGAAAGCACCTGAGTCTAAGGAAAGAATCAGAGCAGAAGTAGAGGTATCGTGAGGGCCAGGAGAATGCCTGTTCCCCAAAGCCAGATTGGAAGACCTCATAATTCAGAATACATCAATTAGAATAGTAAAATTCTTGCCTCGATTATGGGGAAAAAAATTAACCCTAATGTAAACACAACTTTACCCCCAAAAGCAGCAGCAATTTAAAGGAAAACCTAATAAATTACATTGTTTCCAAATACCCTAAGCCCTAGAACAGAATTTTAGAGGAAGACAAATAATGCAGCACTCCACAAGGTAAAAATCACAATGTCTGATATGTAATCCAACATTGCCAGACATGCAAAGAAGCAGGGAAAATGCAATTCCTAATAAGAAAAATCAAACAAAACTGATACCCAAATGACAATTATATAATTAGTAGAAAAGACATTAAAACAGTCAGTACGACTATATTCCATATGTTCAATTAGCTACAGCAGGTGTCAGCAAACTTTACTTATTTATTTGTAAAAAGCCAGATAGTAAAAAAATAAAATAAAAATAAATTAGGTTTTGTGAGCCATATAGTTTCTGGTATAAGTGTAGTGTAAAAACAGCCATCAATAATATGTAAGTAAATGGAGGTGACTGTGTTTCAGTATAAGATTATTCACAACTGTCTGAATTTAGCCCACTGACTGTAATCTACTGACTCCTGAGATAGAAGAAATAATTCATATTGCAGAAGATAATACAGAAGAAAATATTACTGAACAAATCAATAGAAACTATTCAAACACAGAGACCAATAGACACAACAGAAATTATCCAAAGTGGAACATAGATGAAAGAAAGAAACTTTTTTAGAAAGCCTTAGTGAACTGGGACAAAGCTTCAAGTAACCAAATAACTGTGTAATTGGAGTCCTCTAAGGAGATGAAAGCAAGAGAGTAACAAAAACTACTTTTCCTTCAACACTTTAAATCTTCCCCTCTATGCTCCTCTCTTCCCACGGTTTCTTCAGACAGTTTCGGTGTTAGTCTTCTTTCTGCTCCTCTGTTAAGGAGGTATTCTCCCCCTCCCCCAACCCTGGCATCTTTCAAGATTTTCTACTTGTCTCTTATTTTCTGCAGTTTGAATATGTTATGCCTAGTGTAGATAGTTTCATATTTACCAGTTTGGTGTTCTCTGAATTTCCTGGATCAGTGGTTTTGTATCATTAGTTTTGAAAAATTCTGTCATTATCGCTCTCTTTCTTTCTTCTTCTTCTGATATTCCAACCAATGTGTGTATCTTTTATAGTCGTCTCATTGTTCTTGGCTGTTCTGTGCCATCTTTTCATTCTTTGTTCCCCCTTTGCATTTCAGTTATGTTTCTTTTGACATTTCTTTAAACTCATTGAATTTTCTTTGGTACTCTCCATTATATTGGTGATCCTTTAAAGGCATCCTTCATTTCTTTTATGACGTTTTTGATTGTTTCCACTTCCTTTTGATTCTGTCTTAGAGTTTCAATCTCTCTGCTTACCTTATCCACATATTCTTGCATGTTGTCCGGTTTCTCCATTAGAGCCCTTAGCACGTTAATCATAGTTGTTTTAAATTCATAGTCTAATAATTTCAACACCTTTGCCATACCTGAGTCTGTTTCTCATGTTTTCTCTATCTCTTTAAGCTGTTCTTTTTTTGTTTGTTTCTGTTTTTTGTTTTGTTTTGTTTGTGTGTGTGTGTGTGTGTGTTTTGTGTTTTTGTTTTTTAGTATGCTTCCTAATTTGTTGTTGTTATTGAAAGCCTGCTATGGACTAAATTATGTCAACTCAAAAATCATATCTTGAAGCCCTAACCCTCAATGCAACTGTTACTTGGAAATGGGGTCTACAATGAGTTTGTAAGGGTTAAGTGAGGTCCTAAGAGTGTGGCCCTAATCCAATAGGGCTGGTGCCCTTATAGAAAGAGAAAAGACACCGGAATTTCTCTCTTTGCCACGTGAAGAAATGCTCAGACATCTGTCTGAAAACCAGAAAGAGGGCTCTCACCAGAAACCAGATCAGCTGATTTTGAACCTTCTGGCCTCCAGAATTATGAGAAAACACGTTTCTGTTAAGTTTCCCACTGTGTACCATCTTCTTATGACACCACGAGCTGACAAAGCGGGACATGATGTATTGGGTAAAAGTAATCCAATTAAATAGGCCTTTACTGTGTGATTTGTTTATCTGACTAGGACTTTGGCTCTTTTTACCGTTTGCTGTAACTACAAATGTCAGAGGCTAAAATGTCCTCCCATGTCCTTTCTTTGTCTCCTGTGTTGTCTTTGGGTCTCCCTAGAGAGTTCTTTTTTAAGTGAGGTCTGAGATGTGCAGTACTTTCGGTCGTACTCCCTGTTATAAGAAGGTAAGGTTTGGGGGAAGTGGAAGGATCCTGTAACCCTAGCGATAGCCCTCAATGTTTCTGTGCTTCTCTACTACTGGAGTATGACTTTCCCAAGTGTTTCTCAGGTTGGTTCCCCCCTTTTGGTGAGGCAGGAAGGCTAGAAGTTAGGGGTTTCAATTTCCCAAAGTCCGTTATACTTGCAAAGCCCCATTCAGTTAGACACTGAGAAAATAATTTCCCTTGAGGGAAAGCCACATTAAGATGCATAGAATTCTCTGGACATATTTAAAGATAGCTAGTTTTTTTTCCTTCATCCACGGGAAGCATAAGGAGATTTTTTCCCCCCTTTCTGATCTTCACTGTGAAAACCTGGTAGAGTGTCTGAAAGTAAAATTCACAAATGTGTGGATGCCCGCCTCCTAATTTTAAGAACTACTGGAATTTTTAATTCTCAAACTTCTCCACATTGAACCCCAACAGTTATTCAGTTTTTGAAGTTTCATGAGCCATATGGTTTCTGTTGTAACTGTGGCGTGAAACAACCACTAATGATACAGAAATGAATGGCTGTAGCAGGGTCTCCCCATACACTAGTTCCAGTGAAAGTTTCTATTCCTGCACTTGTATTCCATCAAGCTGGGATTCTCTCTCTGATGTTCAGCACGGCAGTTTGTCTTGTGACCTCAGTACTCGTTGATCTAAGAGGGGTTGTTGCTTTTCAGTTTGTTTAGCTTTTGTTGTGTGAAGACTGGAGTGTTAACTTCCAAGCTCCTTTCATGTTGGACTAGAAAATCGAAGTCTCAAAATATGCCAATGTTTACAATGCAGTGACCAAATGTTTACAAAATTGACGGAAACTGTTAACTCGCAGATCCAAGAAACTTAAACCTCAAGGAAAAGACACACAAAGAAAGCTTCCCAAGGCAGATTGTATTAGTTTGTAAGGACTGTTGCAGCAAAGTACTACAGAGGTAGTGGCTTCAACAACAGTTATGTTCTCACAGTTAGAAATCTGAGATTGAGATGTTAGGAGGGTTGGTTCCTTCTGTGGGCCATAAGGGATGGATCTGCTTCAGGCTTGAGGAGGACCGTTTTCTCCCTGTGTTTTCACCTTGTCTTCCCTCTGTACATATCTGGTTCCCACCTTTGTCTTCTAATAAGGACACCAGTCATATTGGATTAGGGTTTACACAAATGACCTCATTTAATTAGCTCCTTAGAGACCCTATCTCCAAATTAGCTCATATTCTGAAGTGCTAGGGGCTAGGACTTCAACATATGAACTTCTGGAGAAGGGGGAACCAATTCAGCCCCTGATACCAACATCATAATCTATTTTTTGAGAAACCAGCAATAAGGAGAAAGTCTTAAAATCAGCCAGATATCAAAGAACACATTGTATACGAAGGAGCAAAGGTAAAAACTAATAGTAGATGTCTTGTCCACTTTGATGTAAGAGGAATATGAAGGGGCCCAAACATCTCGGCAGCTTTGCCTACAGGACATTTACCGATTTCTGGGAACTACACTAGAGGTGGGAGTGCTATGCTGTATGCTTTCAAGAGCCAAAAGAGAAAAAAAGGGGAAAAAAATCTCTCATAATTTCTCAATATTTAGAAGTTAAATAATTTCTATATTGAAGGCGGACTTCTTCAATCTTTCAGCCAGTCTTTCTAACAAGAGGTTTGCCAGATTTTAAAGCTGTGAGGTGGGAAGGGCATGGCGGGGAGGGGGGGTGGTGTTATTAAATGAAGAAGAAGGGATTTACTCAAAACCCACACAGGGCAAAACTGAATCTCCTGCAGTCTTCAGTCTCTCAATTTAAAGTCCGTATTATTTTACTCCTTGACTTTGCAGACTCTCAAGGATGGAGAAGACATATGAGACATACTTCTCCTTAAAGCCACACAAGGGAGTAGAAATTTACAGCAATAAAGGGGAAAAAAAAACAAAAAAGGAGGTATTTTACTTCTAAGCCTTGGATAAGAAAAGGTTTTATGCCTCCTTGAAAGAGCCTGACACACAGAAATCTTCCAAAGCCCAATAAAACATTTAATTTGCATTCGGTGTGCCTGGAAACATCTTCCAGATCCTTTTGACCCCAACTTATTTGTGTAAGAGTTCCCTGTCAGAAGAATTAGCTCCTAAATTTGTTAGTTAGGAAAAGAATGCAATTAACACTCCAGGGGACCTACACACAGAACAGCTTTATCTCTCAAAACAAGGATACACATTTTATGTTTTGATATACATAGATAATTAGAAACTGTTTCTGTTTTCTAGCACTTACAATTTTGCTCTGGTTAGATACTAATAGCTTGATTTTTATAGATATTAAGATGCCATAAAATAAAAGCTCACTTATACTGAGTCACATATTTAATGTAAGGAAGTCAAGCTGAATATTTATTAATGGTATTAAGAGATACTGAAATATATTAAAGGGAGTATAAGGTGCAAAATGTAGTAAAATTTAAACAGTTAAAAAATTCTGACTAAAGCATAAAAGACTTTCTAAAACTTACCAGATAAGCAATCAGTATTTTTTTTTCACCTTGATTAAGCATTTAGTTAATGAACTAGAATAGAGTAACAGAACTGCTGGGGACCAAATTAAAATAAAAGTGAAAGTAACATAGGCAACTTTGAGAGAAATTATGAAACAAGGAGGAAAAAGAAAAGAGACTTGAAAGATGGATCAGACCTATAATGCAAATAATAGGATTTCTAGAAATAAAATAACAAATGATGAAAAATAATAGAGAGCAATAGGATATTTATCTGAGCTAAAAAGGGACCTAGTTGCATACTTTATAGATCCATTAATTCCTAAGGAAAGTTATTGAAAATATAGATATAGGTATAGACTAATATCTTAATGAAAGTCCTGAATTTCACAATTAAAAAAAAAAAACCTTAAATGTTCCAGAGAAAAGAGAAATGATACTTTTATAATAAAGTCCTACTGAAATTTGACTTTTCGTTTTCAATAACATAAATAAATTTCTCTGTAATATAAAATATGGTGAGATAAATGCATTGGAACCCTGAAATCTATACCCAGCCAGGATAGAATTTTCCTGTCATGGCAAGAAGACAAAAAATTGAAGGCATATAGCAATACCAAGAGTATTCCTCTCATGTAATATGTGTTTTAGAAAAATACGTATTCTAACATAATTGCCTTTAGAGGGGGCATCTTATTAGGGAGTAGGATTTATTTTTGAAATGTGCCTGACAGTTGAAATACATTTGTTCTCTCATGCCTAGCTATTACCAGAAATATTAATCAGAGTAAGTGGTAACACAAAGAGACAAATTGTCAAATCCAATCCCTAAGGACCATATAGATAATAATGAATGATTTCAAGGATACTAATGGTTTAAAGAATACAGGGCATTACAAGACACAGAGTAAACATTCTTCCTTGGAGGAATCCAGGACATCGGACAAACCTTTTCATAAATCCTTTCTCTCCATAATTAGAATGCCTTCTACATTGAATTTAGTATGCAAAATTCATTCAAACCAATTTACATGGAGACCTTCCTTATAAAGACTGCCATTTTACTAATGGAACATACTTATTTTATCTTCCACTATTAATTCACCTTATATGCTTATCCTTCATTATTCATCCAGGTTTCATAAACTCCATAAAAATCTATAAGTTAAGTAGTTTTGTTGTTGTGTTTGTTTTGTTTTGTTTTTGTTTTTACAATAAGTGGCCCAGGTTTAAAACAATTCATAGCTAAATGCATTAGCTTTCTTCTAGTAAGCATCATAAGTATATTTCAAGAGGTCTGGATACTAGTATTACTCTCTAGCCACTCCTGGTCAAGAAAAAGACCTTCTCCCTTTCCTTGCCAGAATCTTAAACAAGTAGTAGGAACAAAAAGAATACACCAAAACTTAAAAAGGGCAATAAAAGAAGGAAAAGGGAAAACAAGAAAGAAAAATGTAAATGCATAACAGTAAATCATAAAATATGAACAACCAATTTGTTTATTGTCATAAGTTTGAATGGGATAAATTCTCCATGGACATAGTAACAAAAATCTGCATGTAGTACAAGTAGAAAAAATTAGGAATCAAGATTATGCAAAGAAAATTTAACTGCATGAATATATAAATATATATATATAAACTGGTAAAATTTATTTTATGTACATTTAAGTTGAGACAGACAAGTCTCAAAAATTTCAGAGAATTAGGAATATCAGCAATAACATGCTATTGAAAAAATTATAGTGTAGCTAAATTAGAAATAAACATGACAATATACACATTAAATGCATTGAATTATTTTTTATTTTATTAATTTTTTTATAGTTTCAAGTTTTTATTTAAATGCTGTTAGTTAAGGGCACCTGGGTGGCTCAGTGGGTTGAGCATCTAACTCTTGGTTTTTGGCTCACGTCTTGATCTTGTGGTCCTGAGGTCGAACCCCCTGTACACCTCCATGTTCAGTGGGGAATCAGCTTGAAGATTCTTTCCCTCTGTCCCTCCCTTAACTCACTCTCTCTCTCAAATAAGTAAAATAAATCTTTAAAAAAATAAATGTAAATTATAGTTAACATACAGTGTTATATTAGTTCTAGGTATAGGATTTAGTAATTCATCACTTACATACAACACCCAGTACTCAACACGAGTGCCCTCCTTAATACCCATCACCCATTTATCCCATCCCACCTCCCATCTCCCCACCAGTATCTCTGTTTGTTCTCTGTGGTTAAGAGTCTGTTTTATGGTTTGCCTCTCTCTTTTTCTCCCCTATGTTCATCTGTTTTCTTTCTTAAGTTCCATATATGACTGAAATCATATGATATATGAAATCTGACAGATTTATTTCCCTTAGCATGATACTCTCTAGCTCCACCCACATCATTGTAAATGGCAAGATTTCATTCTTTTTAATGGCTGAGTAATATTTCAGTGTGTTTGTGTGTGTGTGTGTGTGTGTCTCCATTCTTCTTTATCCATTCAACAGTTAATGGGCATTTGGGCTCTTTCCATAATTTGACTATTATTGATAACACTACTGTAAACACTAGGATGCATGAACCCCTTCAAATAAGTATATCTGTATGCTTTGGGTAAATACCTAATAGTGCAGTTGCTAGATCATATGGTAGTTCTATTTTTAATTTTTTGAGGAACCTCCATACTGTTTTCCAGAATGGCCGCACCACTTTGCATTCCTACCAACAGTGTAAGAGGGTTCCCCTTTCTCTGTATCCTGACCAGCATCTGTTATTTCCTGTGTTTTAATTCTAGCCATTCTGACAGGCATGAGGAGATATCTCAGTGTACTTTTGACTTGTATTTGCCTGATAATGAGTGATGTTGAACACTTTTCAGGTGTCTGTTAGCCATCTGGATGGCTTCTTTGGTAACATGTCTATTCATGTCTTCTACCCATTTCTTAACTGGATTATTTGTTTTTTGAGTGGTGACTTTGATAAGTTCCTTACATATTTGGGTCCTAACCCTTTATGAGATATGTCATTTGTAAATACCTTCTCCCATTCCAAAGGTTGCCTTTTTGTTTTGTTGGTTGTTTCCTTCACTGTGGAGAAACTTTATCTTGATGAAGTCCCAACATTTCATTTTTCTTTTTGTTTCCCTTGCCTCATATCTAGTAAGAAGTTGCTATGACAGAGATCAAAGAATCTACTGCCTGAGTTCTCCTCTAGGATTTTTATGGTTTTAAATATCACATTTATGGGGCACCTGGGTGGCTCAGTGGTTAAGCATCTGCCTTCGGCTCAGGGCGTGATCCCAGAGTCCTGGGATCGAGCCTGACATCGGGCTACTCTGCTGGGAGCCTGCTTCTTCCTCTTCCACTCCCCCTGCTTGTGTTCCCTCTCTTGCTGGCTGTCTCTCTCTGTGTCAAATAAATACATGAAATCTTTAAACCAATCAATCAATCACATTTAGGTCTTTCATCCATTTTGCATTTATTTTTTTGTATGGTAAGAAAGTGGTCCAGATTCATTCTTCTGCTTGTAGGTGTTCAGTTTTCCCATTCCCATTTGTTGAAGAGACTCTCTTTTTTCCATTCGATATTCTTTTCTGTTTGTTGAAGATTAGTGGACCATATGGTGGTGGGTCCATTTCTGGGTTTTCTATTCTGTTATGTTGATCTCTGTGTCTGTTTTTGGGCCAGTACCATACTGTCTTGATCATAGCTCTGTATTATAACTTGAAGTCCAGAATTGTGATGCCTCCAGCTTTGCTTTTCTTTTTCAAATTTGCTTTGGCTATTCGGGGTCTTTTGTGGTTCGATACACATTTTAGGATTGTTTGTTGTAGATCTGTGAAAAATGCTGTTGGTATTTTGATAGAGATTGCATTCAATGTGCAGATTGCTTTGGGTGGTATAAATATTTTAACAATATTTGTTCTTGAATTTTTTTTTAAATGAAGCCCAATATAACTCCAGTATTAGAAAGGAAACCACACTAGAAATTACAAAATATTTAGAATGGAATGGTATTAACATTATATATCAAAGCAGGAAGGATAAAACTAGAGTAGTAATTAGAGATATTGAAGTCTTAAATTTTTTTTATAAATACTGTGTTGAAAACAAATGTATAGCCTTGTCTTAGTTCAGGGTATTATAACAAAGTACCATAGAAGGGGTGGCTAACAAATGAAATAACTTATTTTTCTTAGTTCTAGAGACTGCAGGTCTGTGATTAGGTTTATCAGCATGGTGTAATTCTGGTAAGAACCTTCTTTCTGGGTAAGAGTATGAGTTTCTCTTGTCTTCACATGGCAGAGAACAGAGAGTGGAAATAAGCTTTCTCGTGACCTTATAAGGGCATTAATTCCGCTCACAAGAGCTCCACCCTCATGAATTTATCTCATCCTAGTTACCTTGCAAAGCCCTGCCTCCTAATACCAACGCATTAAAGAGTAGGATTTCAACCTATAAATTTTGGTGGGGACACATTCAGTTAATAACAAATATGTTTTATTGAATAATTCAATAAAATTGTAAAAATAAAAAGAAGCTATAAAGAAGGAATAAATAACAAGAGCAGAAATCATGAAATTGAAGACCAAAAAAATAAGGGATTTTAAGAGGTTAAAAATAAAACCCTTAAACGAATCTATGCAATAGACCGATCTCCAGTAATATATTTAAAGAGAAAAATGAAAAGAAAATAGTATTAAGAAGAAAATGTAGACATGATTTTTTCACTTAACAAAGAATAATATTTACTTCTTTGCTAGTGGAAAACTTGAGAACATATTTTTTTCTTATAGGATATTTATTTTTAAATAGTCATAGATGTTAGATATAATAATTTATATATATTTGACTATAGTTACTATCTTAAATGTAACTGTATGTATATAATGTGTTTTTCCTGTAATGTTTCTTCTTTTGACCACTAACACAAAACAAATAATGAAAGGATAAGAAATTATAATTATTTTAAATTGAAGGTCTTAGTTATGTGTAAAAATAGGGGTTATGAGGATCACTTCCTGTAGTATTTCCTTTGTTCATTTTAATGAAAATTAAATTGACAGAATTTTTCTGATATTGTAAAGGTCTTAGAAGAGAAAAAAGAGATCATAAATTATGCACATGAGATATATCCACATATTTTATGAATTTTTACTTTTATGATATGGTATACTAAGTGCTATACTGTAGCAGAAAGCTGAAGTTTTGGCATTCATTTGTAATTATTATTTTTGTTAATTCTCTTCTGGATCATATGATAATTTTCAGCGTATCTGAAACCTTAGATTCTGTGGCACTCAGCTGGAGGTCTTCTCGTAATTTTGACACATTGCCATTTACCATTAAACATCAAGCCATTTTCCAGTCAGTCTTCATGACAGTGTTCGTGTCCCAACCAACTTCAGTACGTTTTGCATAATGTTATATCTAACATTATATTCAACATTTGAATAACTTCAAGATATGTCAGTATATATTTTTAGCAATTCTGTCAAAAATCATTCTGTTTTGTTTAATATGATAAATCTTTTAAAACTCAATCTCCTCATTGTCTGGGATCACATTATAATGCATTTAAACTTTCTTCCTCTTTGACTTTTTTTTTTTAAATTATATCCTATATAGAATGGTTGGTAATACTTTGAAGAACATTAAAGGATTTACATCCCCATATATTATTTAGTAAAGTCAGATATCATTGTAAATAGTGTGTGAATGCATTAGTTTCTTTGATGCCAAGAGAAATTATATGAACTATTTAATACTTATTAAATATACTTTCTTGTTAACAAAAGATAATAGAAATATTTTAATTATTTCACTTTAATAAAAATGTCTTGCGTTCTTCACCAAAGTATTTATGGGAATTTAGTTGTTAATAAGTACTAATAAATCTTTCCTTTCTCAATCTATTTACTTTTACCACACTTGCATATTATTTTATTTATTTTGAAATTATTATTATTTTTTGAGGATAGTTGGCATACAGTTCTATTCATTTCGGGAATACAATGTAGTGATTCAACTCTACATGTTATGTGATGTTCACCACAAGTGTAGCTGTCATCTGTCACCCTACAATGCTATTATATTATTATTTACTGTATTCTTTATGCTGTGCCTTTTATTCCCATGACTTATTCATTCCATAATTGAAAGCCTGTATCTCCTATTCCCTTTCACCCATTTTCTCCTCTCCCTGACCCCCTTCTCTCTGGTGACCAGTTTGATCTCTGTATTTATTTTCCTTTCTGTTTGTTTATTCATTTGTTATGTTTTTCAGATTCCATATATGATTCAGATCGTATGGTATTTATCTTTGTCAGTGTGACTTATTTCACTTACCATAATAACCTCAAGGTCCATCAGTGTTGTTACAAATGGTAAAATCTCCTCTGTTTTTATGGCTGAATAGTATTTCCTTGTGTGTATATGTGTGTATATATACACACATACCACATCATCTTTATCCATTCATCTATCAGTAGACTTCCATATCTTGGCTATTGTATAATAATGCTGTGATATACATAGGGGTACACATATCTTTTCAAATTACTGTTTTTGTTTTCTTTGGATAAATACCCAGTAATGAAATTATTGGATCATGTAGTATTTCTATTTCTATTTTAATTATTTGAGAAACCTCTATACTCTTTTCCATAGTGGCTGTACCAATTTATATTCCCACCAAGAGTACACAAGCATTCCTTTTTCTCCACATCCTTGTCAAAACCTGGTATTTTTTGTCTTTTTGATTTTAGCTATTCTGACAGGAGTAAGATGATATCTCATTATGTTGTATTTTTTTTTAAAGTTTTTATTTAAATTCAAGTTAGTTAGCATACAGTGTAATATTAGTTTTAGGTGTGCTATCTAGCAATTCAACACTTCCACACAACAGCCAGTGCACATCACAGCAAGTGTAGTCCTTAATCCCCATCACCTAGTTAACCCATCCCCCCACCTCCCCTCTGGTAACCACCCGTTCTCTATAGTTAAGAGTCTTTTTTGGCTTGTCTCCTTCTCTCTCTCTCTCTGTCTCTTTATTTTCCTTTGTTCATTTGTTTTGTTTCTTAAATTAGATTCGCATCTCCCTGATGCCGAGTGATGTTGAGCATATTTTCATGTATCGGTTGGCCATCTGTATGTCTTCTTCGGAAAAATGTCTATTCAGGTCCTCCACCCATGTATTAATTGGATATATCCAATAAGGGGTCAATATCCAAAATATATGAAGAACTTATAAGATTCAACACACAAAAAAATAAGCATGATATTAATGTGCGGAAGAATAAACTTCCACTTTTCTGACTACCGGATTAAAGCACTCTTGTCCCTTCTTATACCAAGTACATTTATGAACTGCAAAGACTCACATATGGTGGGCTGAACCATGCTCTCTTCTAAAATCATTAGCTTAGGTATGAATTTGCTAAGTGTTTGCTCTTGAATGTTTGTTAGTTTCACTTGCGGTAGTTATGTAATTATATATTTGTAAACTATCTTATTGAATATTATATAAATTTCATTTGGAGAAGAGTGTTCTTCTATAAAATCATTGTTGAAATATGTTGAAAAACTTGGAAAAAAGACTTTCAAATTAGCAATATATGCCAGGTATTTCATGGGAAGATAACTATATAAGAATTCTATGCACATATCATTTCACAAGGATTTTTAAGTTCTTGATCTTGTCTGAAGAAAATTTTTTAAAAGATGAAAATAGCAGGAGATGCAATTTTGATGTTTTTTCTTCAAGAATTTTGCCAGAGAACTACCGTACTATAATAAATATTTAATGGAATTATTTGCTTATAAAAACCTTGCTGAAAATGTGCATTTATATATTTTTTAAAATATATTTAAGTTAAATATACACCTTAAAAACAGTTTATTAGCTTATCCATTGCAATGTGATCAGACTCCAACAGTATTTGTTGATTTGCAAAGAAATCTGTTTGGTAAGGTCATATCCATTATGAATTGTGTTCATCATATAAGAACATCTTATGCTTCTACTTTATTAATGTTATCATAAACTTTTTTATTGTAAATATGCATGTAATACTTAGGAAATCCCACCCTCTTTTTTTTTTTTTTTTTTAAAGATTTTATTTATTTATTTGACAGAGATAGAGACAGCCAGCGAGAGAGGGAACACAAGCAGGGGGAGCGGGAGAGGAAGAAACAGGCTCATAGCTGAAGAGCCTGATGTGGGGCTCGATCCCATAACGCCGGGATCACGCCCTGAGCCGAAGGCAGGCGCTTAACCACTGTGCCACCCAGGCGCCCCCTCTTTTTTTTTTTTTTTTTAAGATTTTTATTTATTTATTTGACAGAGAGAGAGACAGCCAGTGAAAGAGGGAACACAAGTGAGGGGGATGGGAGAGGAAGAAGCAGGCTCCCAGCAGAGCAGGGAGCCCGATGCAGGGCTCAATCCCAGCACTCTGGAATCATGCCCTGAGTCGAAGGCAGAGGAACTCCCACACTCTGTGCATCTACCTTTATCCTGTAAAAACGCGTGGCTTTTTGTTTTGGTGTCCTATATCGGTTTGAACAAGCTTTAGCACCACTCTCCCTATGCTACATTATTCCCAAATGGATTTTTAAGCAGCACAAATGAAAGGACTCGTGCAAATTCTTCATAGTCTATCTTCATTGGTCAATCAAGTAGAGTACTCAATGCCAGGCTTTTAATTAGAGATGAGAGACTAGTACATAAGGGTGTTTTAGGCCAATAATTAATTAGATATTCAAAAGGCAAATAAACCAACAAAAGCATAGGAAAAAGGCATGATATTAATAACACACTCCCCATTCTCCTGCACAAGGCCCAACAGAAGAAATTTTTAAAGTCTGTATATCATGCAGGTCTGGATGGAAGTTGATGCTAATTTCTTTGGGTCAAGAAACATGATAGCTTAAATGCATTGATTTCCAGGTGGTTTGTTTACCTTCTTTTCCAGAAATTAATGAGGTTTGAATTTGGTCTTTTATATATATGTATATATGGCAGAGAGAGAGGGAACACAAGCAGAGGGAGAGGGAGAAGCAGGCTTCCCACTGGGCAGGGAGCCGGATTCAGGGCTCCATCCCAGGATCCTGGGATCATGACCTAAGATGAAGGCAGCCGCTTAACTGACTCTGCCACCCAGGTGCCCCTGAATTTGGTCTTGAAATAGACTTGAACAAGTTAGATACATCCTACAAAATTTCTACCATCTGCACTTACACCACAAATTCTCATTTTTTCTCCATTAAGCAGTGGGTTCCTCACCCTTCCCTCTAGGTTAGTTTTCTGTACCTTGCAGAAGAGAATCCTACAAGCGCAGAGCTCTCTGCAGTATGTGTTCAAATACATTAACTTGATTAGGCTATAGAGTTTACTTATATTTAGAAAACAAAGCACCCTTCTAATGTAATTACCCTGAATGTTATCATTTCTCTTTAATTCTATATTTTAAAGATAAGCATGGTTATTATTTAGTGTTGTTTCTCAGTTGAGGAAGGGTCTCTCCTCTTAGGTACAATCATATTTTCTCTGGCCTTCTAATGACTTGCCTGTTATTGACTCTCCCACCTCTTTTCTCTGTCTTTAATCTCACCTTGACTTCTTCATCCTTCTTATTTGGAATTTAAATGCAAGTCTTTTTTGTTTTGCTTTGTTTTTTTAAATCAAACATACTCTTTCAAAACTCTCTCTGTCTTACTACTATTCTGGCTATTCTCTTAACAGCCAAAATGATCTCCATATTCTGCTGATTCAGTTGCCTCATCTGATACTCCTCAATTTCCTTTGCCTCTATTTCTATCAGTACACTGAATGAACCCTCATTAAGGTCAGCAAATTACCTCAGTTAATTGAAATTTAAAGATTTATTTCTTATATAACTTTATATCATCATTCTACACATTTGATAATTTCTCCAAATTGAAACACTCTCCATCCATAATTCCCTGACAACTATGGCCCCTTCTCCTCTGGCTTCTTTTAGAACATATAACTCTCCCTTTAAATCTTGGAGCTTCTAAAACTGTAAGCCCAATTTCACTTCTGTGGATATTCTTGTCTTCAAGGGAGTAAATGCCTCTGCCATTGGCTACCTTTCTGACAACTAAGGTCAGTACTTAGAACTCCCAAATACTGACTACCTTCTTTGTCACAGATCTGGCATCTGATTCATTGGTATATCATCCTGAGCATCCGAAAGTCATCTAAGAACACCGTGTTGAAAGCTGAAACTTCGATCTCCTTTGATCTCCTCCGTAAGATTATTTTCTCTTCCACATCTTAGTGACGAGGTCCATCCACATCTAATGGATAAGTAAGAAACCTGGGCATCATCTCTACACATCTCCCTATTCTTACCATTCTGATCTTCCCCAAATCAGTCCACCACTAAGTGTGGCATATCTTACTTCCTAGACAGCACTCAAGTAATTCCTTCTTTCTATTTTAACTGGCAAAATAGCTCCCCAAGGTGCTTTAAGAGAGACAAAATTGCATGTTAACTAAATTGATATTTGCCAAGCTGTATAACCTCTTAGCTTTAGTTTCCTCATCCATAAAAATAAAATTAATAATAATTGATTGGAGGACTAAGTAGACATATATTTTATGTGTGCATAATAGTATTAGCAAAGTTTCAGTAAACTTAGCTTTCATATATTCTCTCTCCTGATAATGGCAGTAAGTGAATGCTGAAAATTTCAATCTTAGTTCTCCACAATGGAGCAAGAATAGTCCTTTCAAAACAACGGTTTCACCATGCCATCCCCTGATTAAAAATTCATCAGTTCTCTTCTGTATTTTCTTAGAAGGAAGGACAAAACAACACTGCCTCTGAGGCTCATGGTGACGTGAATCCAATCTTCCTTCCAAGTACATTTGAGACTCTGGTCAGTTACTCTTGCTTCTTCCTGACTTAGGACCCTCCCCAGTCTCACAAAGTAGGGTGGGATCCCTGGATATATGCTTGGTCAGTTCTGTGTATTTCTCCTTTAGAACATTGTCAGGGTTTGGAATTACATACATATCTTCTTATTTTGTTTATGCCTGTTTATATCACTACTCTACTAAGTTTCATGAGTAAAAGACCATACCACTCACTATTATACTGCTAAGGTCTAAAACAGTATCTGGCTTATAGAAGGAATTCAGCTAATATTTTAAAATAGATTTATGCATCAATAGATGAATGAATGGACTTAAAACATATCATAATTTTACTTCTTTTTCAGGGGAGATCCCCATATACATAATTCTACAGAATACTCCTTTATATAAGATGCTGTTTTGGTATTCTTTTCCTTGCTTTCTAGTTTAGATAATTAGTAAGATAAACAGCATGGAAACCTCTTACACATTTATTTAAGGGGGGAGATAATGCCTTGCTAATTTATGGCAGCATAACAGCACTAGACCAAATAAAATCAGTATAAAGATTTTGTCAATAAAATAAAAATACCTGAAAATACTAGGTGTATTTTCTATATAGTTCTGCAACTAGGAGAATAATCATTTTTTTAAAGCAATATCTGCTGAGTGCATATTATGTGCCAGACACCCATACTATAACTCAGGGCTAAACTCATGATTGAAAATATTAAAATGGTTTAGATGAAAGTCTTTGTTATCAGTTTTTCTGTGTGAGAACCCTGCTAGATGCCCTGGGAAATTTCTTAAATCTCTACTTGGTTTCCTCTCTTTCTAATGATGAGCAGAAGGTAACATCACCTACCTTCCAGGCTTTTTGTGAGGATTAAATGAATGTAAAGAATTTAGGATTATAATTTGTATAAAAAACTGTGCTCAGCATAAAGGAAGTTTTATATTATCATTACTCTTATTTCGTAGCCTTAGCTGGCAATTGAATGGGAGAAAAAACAAGTAAAAATTCACCAAAGATATATTGTGATAACTGATATTGCATAAAAGTATGATGTTTTCAGGGTGCCTAGGTGGCTCTGTTGGATGAGCGTCTGACTCCTGATTTTGGTTCATGTCATGGTCAGGGTTGCGAGATTGAGCCCCACGTTGGGTTCCACTTCTCTGCTTGTCCCTCTCCCCTTGCTCCCATGCACTCTCTTTCTCTCTCTAAAATCAATCAAGCAATCAATCTTTTTTAAAAAGTATGATGTTTAATGGAGTCCCCAAAGTGGGATGTCTTACCTGAACTTGTGGGTGCGAAGAAAATTTGATTCACGGTGTGGCATCAAATAGGACCTGAAGGATGAGCCCAATTTGTTCATGATAAATGTGAATAGCCCTGCAAACGGTAGCTTTTACAGAGTTGGCATATGCAGTTGTCTTGACTTGTGTTGGGGCCCTGGAGTCCATGTTGTCGAACTATATGGAGCCAAAAATTTTTAGATGAAAAAGGAAAAATACCTCACAGTTGGTTAAAACCTCTGACTTACAATGGAACAATATTTCATCTTTCCCTTCATTATCCATTTACTCACAAGCACATTTTGTCTCAAAGAGAATGATTCTAGATTAGCAAACAATCGCTTAAACAGCTCAACATGTTTAAAAATATAAGTCCAAATGCCTTTTGATAGAGATCATGATACCATTTTCCTCCTTCTCTCCCTTCCACTGCTTTCCTCTTTCTTTTTTTCCCTTGCTTTTATTCTCTCTTTCTTTCTTTCTCTCTTCTTCTTTCTTTCTTTCTTTCTTTCTTTCTTTCTTTCTTTCTTTCTTTCTTTCTTTCTTTCCTTCCCTTCCTTCTTTCCTTACTTTCTTCTTTCTTTCCTTCCTTCCTTCCTTCCATCCATCTTTCTTTTCTTCTTTCTTTTTTTTCATAATGCCTATGCTACTTTGCTTAATTTTTTTCTTCTTTAGTCCTATACGAATTCTAAGAATTCTAGATATTTAAACTAAGTCTAGTCTTCTGGTTGAAATACAGTTTACTCACACACACACACACACACACACACACACACACACACACAATGTTTTCCAAGAAAGAAAAATGAAGAGTAAGTAAAAATAATATGAAGTATTTGGAAAAGAGATGAAAGAATAGACATCATTCAAGTTCTGCTCTAATACCAGTTTCAGAGTGTTAATATCAGGCATCTATAATTTAAAATAATTCACTCAGGAATGGTGGTATAGGTATAGTCAACAGAAGGTGTGATTACATAAATGTGTTAAACAGAAATTCATATGTGCAGATTATCTTGAAAATATAAATTCTGATTGCCTGGATTTTACATGTACAGCTCCACTAGAATAAGGAATTGGCAGGAATATTTTGTTGCTTTTTTCTATTAGAGTTTCTGCTTTATTTTCATAGAGTTTATATTTTAATTGTTAGTTTTGTTTGTTTTGGACCCTTGCGTCTATTAAACAGATAGGTGTCTGTAACTCAGTTTTACGAAAACCATAGCTATCTAAATCAAAATCCAACCTGATAGTCTAAGCCACACTTACATCTGAAATTATTAATCTCACTAACTGCCTGCATAAAACTGAGTAAATGAAAGTGAAAAATGTCAGTGAAATGGTCTGCTGAAATGAATAATCTTTCTTGGCATATGTACATAAGTCTACTGTGCAAAACAGATATTGCATGTTCATTATTTTTTAATTAAATATTTCAGTATCCTCTTAAACATTAATAAAATTCCTTGCATCATGATTTAAAATAAATCATTTAGATCTGTCAACTTTTTTTTTCTTTGTAGCATTGGATTTGGAGTGAATTCGGTAGCCCTTAGTCATGAGTATTGGATTTGGAGTGAATTCGGTAGCCCTTGTCATGAGTATCGCCTTAGAGTCATTTTATTCCTAGTGAGTGGAACTGTGAGCTAACAAACTTGTCCTTACACTTAGCCAGTATTGAAACTGTTACAAAGGGATTATGAGATTTATCCAGGGCCAGAGTGCTAGTCATTGACTAGTTGGCTGAAAATTATGTTGCAGATGCCTGGTTCTTAACCCAATTGGCTGTGTAACATCCCTAGAGAACACTGGTGCTAAAAGATTCAGGCTGTTTCAATTTACTCTTTTAATTAAAACATAGAACTGGAGAAGAAACAAATAAAAAAGATGAAAGCAAGAGCTTAAAATATCCTCTAGCTCACCCTCAGTATTCTTTGTTAAAATTCTGCAGTAAGGTTCCACCAACATATCTGAACAACTGCCACTTTTTCTTTTTCATTATGCAACATGCCACATTTACAGGCTCAAAATGATACTTTACATTCCATTTCCTCAACATAGCATCATTAGAAGGAGCACATAATTCCACACACTGACACCTAGAAAATGCAATGCATTGTGTTACTTCATTATACTTCCTCGTTTAGTTAGAAACTGTAGATTTAAGAATCCATCAACAACTCTTACCAAGCACAAAGTGTTCGGAACCCATCAAATATAGGCAGTGGCTTGATAGTAAAATAATAGAACTTGTTTTTAAGAGAATGGTGTTAACATATGTTGGTGAAGAGGGAAAGACTAAAAGCACCGCGTGTTCTAAATGATTTATACATATAAAAACAGATCCCCTCTCTTGCCTAAGAAAAACTCGTTCTGAATTTACAGGTACTAAAAAAATTAAATTGGGGAGAATTATTTTAGTTTTCATTATGTATTCATTCATTCAGCACAAACTGAGTCTGTGCTAAACTTTAAAGAAATAGACAGACATGGCTCTTTCCCACAAGTAGCTTATATTCTATAAAGTGGGGGCAGACAACATGTATTTACCTATGCAAAAATCAGATACTGATAAGTGGTATCAGGAAAGAAAATCCAAGACATTAAGAATTTGCTGTTGAATGAGCTTGAGTATGTGACTTGTGAAATTTGGATACCCTGCATTTTTCCAGTTACTTTTATAACTATAATGAAAATAAACACATATTTAAAAGAAAAAAAAGTAATTGACATAATTAATTCTGGATGAACATCTAATTAAAATATAATGGCAACAAGATAGTTCATTGCTCTGGCAAACTTATTGTGTCTGGTTAAATGTCCATCATAAATACAGGTGTAGATATGATCAGGACCTATAATTAATGTAATTGAAAATTATACAGCCATGTACTATGGCTTCACTGTCTTTCTTGCCTTTGGAGAAATAGTCCAAGATAAGGCTACATAGAGATGATTAGGTTTTATTTACCTGTGTTATTAACACAATTAATACAGGTATGTTCTTATTTGACAGGGCATGCATATTTTTAAGCGCAAGAAAACTTTCCCACAGTATAATGCAGTGTCGATAATATAAATTCTGGAGCCAGAACCATTGTATGTGAATCTCAGTTTTGCCACTTAACTGAGTTATGTAATACTGGACAAGATATTTAAACTATCTAGTATCAGTTAACTCATCTATTAAATATAGAAAAATAATCTTATCTTTCTTACATGTTTTTGTAAGTATTAATTGACTTGATACATATATGAATGTATTAAAACAGTGCCAGTTTCACATTGAATATTCAATACGAAATATGGTGATGTTGAGGCTTACAATAATACTGATGCTAGAATATTAAGAGAGAGTCAAATTTACACTTACGGTATGAGATCAATAAATGGAATTGTGGTCTATGATTTTTGCATCGTCCTGCATTCATACTTATGTCAGTTAATGTCCAGTGAGCAGAAAGAAACAACACATTAATTTGAACAGGGGAGTTTACTATAAAGAATTGTTAATTGTAACAGAAGACTAGAGTAAGAAGGGATTGGCTAGTAAGAAGTAGAGAACGCCAAATAGAGAGACAGCAGTGGCTAACCCTAGGGCTGAGCCCAGATGCCTGTAGAAGACGCCTGCTTCCCTGAGGCTGCCATGCGAGCCTTGTTACAGAAAGCACAGGTGCTGCTCACTGAGCAGCAGAGAAGTGCCTAACCCTACCCTTACCCTTCATGTTAACCCTAACCCTAACCGTGTAGTAGAAACCGCCATAAATCTGCCCTCTGGGTTGCTAGGGAAGTCTGTCCTTTGTGGGTGCTGCTGGCTATCATGCACCAAAGGAGCAGGGCCTGGGGGAAGCTGAGTGTGATTCAAGGGTGTGAGGGTCTCTGCCGTAAAATCCCCTGGCCATGGAGGAAGGTAGTGAGGCAGGTGGCTGCAGCAGAGTGCCCACACGTATGCAGTGTAGGAGCTGGGAGGAGAACCTGCAACACTGCAGGAGCTGGAGAGGCACTCCTACAAAGTGGCAGGGTCTGGGTTCCTAGAGAAGCTGCTAGCTGCTTCGTGTTGCTGGCCCCTGTGTTCCCCAGCTGGGGCACTGAAGACGTGCAGGCGCTGGCAGGAGTCCATTGCTGTGAGTGAGCAGAACTGCAGGGGGAAGAAAAGCCTTTCCAGTGACATAGCTTCTTGCCAGCCATAACAGGGGAAAAAAGAATATTTGAAGGGTCAAGTATCATTTTCATAGAGCAGTCTAACAGGGTCGGTTTGGAGCTGGGAGGCAGTAAAGCAATGACTGGAACATTATGACAAAGAGGTTGAATATGAAAAGTTCATATTTCTATTCTTTGTGCTAATTTATTAAGCATACTTCATTCCAGTGTGGATTCTAGAAATCCTTATGATTTGGAAAATCCGCAAATACTATTTGCATTTATAGTATTGAAAACAAAATCTCTAAGTGACAACCAACCCTTAAGAAAACAGTGTACTCGTGGGGCGTCTGGGTGGCTCAGCCGTTAGGTATCCATCTGACTCTTGATTTTGGCTCAGGTTATAATGTCAGGGTCCTGTGATTGAGTCCAGCATCCAGCTCCCTGCTCAGTGGGGAGTCTGTTTGGGATTTTGTCTGCCCATCCCGGTCCGCCACTCACTTGGACATGCCCTCTCTCTAATAAATAATATAAATATAAATATAAATATAAATATAAATATAAATATAAATATAATATATTGTTTTTAAAGAGAGCAAACTCTTGAGGGGAGCCTCTGTTGTATTGAGCAGAGTGACATCATCTATTAGAAATCTATTTGTATTCACAGATTTTAAAACTTTTACAGAGATGTTTTACTATTTTAATGTAAAAGCAATCCTGTCTCACAATAGTTCTTACATTACTTCATCCATCAGCTGCATTCCCTCATTGCCTAAACATTTTAAAATTCAGTTTCCAAACTGCCAGGTTCTCTTCTCATACTGCTTTCTACTCTGTCCTTTTCAGTTGCCAATCCCTATAGGTACTATTTGCTCATAGACCCCTTGCCTACCTGTGTTTACTTTCTAGGTTCCTCATATAATCCCATGTCTTCTACCAGTATTGAAGACTCCCATTTATAAGACTATAGTATCAGCACTATTATTATTATTTTTTAATATACTCAACAGGCAGACTGAATTGGAGGAGGACAGGAAACAACCCGCACATGGCATCTTCAGTCATGCTAGGTAACAGGAAATCCCCACCAACCCCCAAACGTAGAGATAGGTGGCCAGAATCAACGGCTTTTCAGCGGAAGTGATAGTGTTATAATATGGAAGGATCGAACAAGTGTAAGAATGAGGATAATGCCAGCAAATTTTACACCCCAAACAAGAAGCATTAGGCTGAGTAGCAAGTAGGTGAGCAAATCTGAAAAAACTGACAAAATTAAAAATTCCTCACAGGTTTCAATAACTGAAAAGTGCAAAAGGAACTTCCCTTCTAACTGATAGAAGTTTACCCTCAAACTCTGCAGGAGGCAGAAGTGCTGGGTGCAAATTCTGGGACTCCCAGATGTAGAGTGGTTCAAATATGAAGGGGGATTCAGATGAGGCCAAGGTCAGAAAGTAGTATAGCAGCAAAAGACTTCATAAACAAGAGAACTACTTTAGAGGACAGGTTTGTTGAGCTCTGAAAGGCACAAAAAAATACAAAGGAAGAACCTCTGAATTGACTTATGTGTGAGAAATAGAAAAAAAAAAGTAACTTTTTTTCAATACCTCATGGTAATAATAATAAAAGGGAAGGGTCTGGGTATCAGTTGTTAAACTAGGGAAGCTAACCTGCTCTATCACTTCACTATATGTGGAAAGTTCCTCCTAAGAATCTAAGAAAAGTCAACTCTTTTAACCATGAAAAAATCAGTAAGAATGATTATCAGTTCACCTATATGTATTTTGTGACAAAAGATGAAAATTAATGAAGTTACAGTCTAAGAGTTAATCTCTCTCTCTCTCTCTCACACACACACCCACGAAAAATATAGTATCAGGGAAGATGAGAATAGCAACAATATTTCAAAGTGAGTTATAACAAATTAAGAAAATGATAAAGTGATTCCTATGAACAGAATGTGTTGAATGTTTAAAATTAGTTGGTTAAACTATAGCACAGTGTTACAAGAAAGCTGACAGGGGGCCCCTGGGTGGCACAGTAGTTAAGCGTCTGTGTTTGGCTCAGGGCATGATTCCGGCATTCTGGGATCGAGCCCCACATCAGGCTCCTCTGTTGGGAGCCTGCTTCGTCCTCTCCCGCTCCCCCTGCTGTGTTCCCTTTCTCGCTGGCTGTCTCTCTGTCAAATAAATAAATAAAATCTTTAAAAAAAAAAAAAAAAAGAAAAGAAAGCTGACAGAACTTATAAATAAAATAGAAAAAAATCATTTTAGAAAAGACTACTCAAAAGCATACAGGAGTGAACTGACATAATAGAAATCACAGGGAATAAAAAATGATGAACTAAAGTAATGATATAGAAACAAAAAGTTTCTAGAGTTATGGTAAAGGCGATAAACAATAAAAACAGTTCCACCAAAATTATTAAATCAATAGAAGAAAAAATATTGAAAATCATTCAAGAAAAATTTCCTGAATGAAAGCTCAAATATACATATTTAAGAAGCATACACATTACATAGCAAAACAAAATCCAAAATGTTCAACAGTGAGACCTATCGCAGTGAAATTATGGGGTTTACAGAATAATAAAAAAAAATTTTTGGACATCCACATAAAAGATCAAGTGCTTTTAAGGGAAAGAAAATCTGATTGGACTCATAATTCTTTAAAGGAACATTTCATTCCAAAACAGATTGCAGGACCTTTTTTGGGATATCTAGTTTTTCTGTCAAGCAATAATGTCTTTCAAGAATAAATGGGGAAAAAAAACAGACAATAAAAATGTAAAACCTCTGGGATTATTAGTCTTAGAAACCCTTCCATAGAATGACATAGATAAATAGTGAAGATTTGAAGAAGATTTATCATAAGTTCTGGAAGTAAGCATTTAATGTTAAAAATCCAGGAAAGAATGATGGCAATGAGGAGGATAAAAGTGGATGCAAGAGTATAGTCCCCCAAAATATATAAATAAAACTAAAAAAAACAGATAGATAATGGATAGAATAAAAAAAAAAGTAGAATGGACTGCTTTGCAGATATTAAGTTAGATGAAAAAATCAATCAGATATTTCGAAAGAAAATGTGGAAGAAGATCTTTCCATGTAAATCTGCTAATGCCCATTGAACCAAGATACGGTGTCTTACACAACAGGGGAGTATGTGTATTTATAAGATATTATCATAAAATAATTAATAGTCCAAGAATACTGAATACCAAAAGCAAATAGTACTCTATAATTATATGACATGTATAACAGATAAACATTTTAATAGGTGAGATAGTCCCTTTCTATTTCTTAATATGACCAACTTGTTCTCAGTTCTGTAATTGCATGTGTGTGGGTTGTAATATATAATGCATATAATTATACAACATACTATTATTTTCATATCAATTCCCTGACTTCATTACCTTCCATTGTTGCCCTTGCTCATTCACTCCAGCCACGTGGAACTCTTTGGGTTTCTCAAATACCTCACGTATCTCCATTGTTCCTGTTACATAAAGAGGTAAAAGTGAAAGAGAAGGAGGACAAAACAGCCATGAGAAGAAACTGGGGAAACACATTTTGAAAGGAATTGTCATTTTTTCTTGCACTGGTAATATTGCATCGAACAGAGCTATTCTAGTTCTAATTAACTAGTATTTGTTCATAAACAGTTTCTATGTTACTGTCAGAGTCAAATGCCTTCAAAATTTATGCGATTTTGTCACATCTTTACTTAAAATCTCCTTTACTTAAAAATCCCAAATAAATGAAGTCTACACAAGAATAGCACATGATATGAATTTTCCAATATTTGGATCTATCCTAATCTAATTTCTACATTTCCAAAGAACTACATGAACTTTTCGCCTATCACATAAGCTGTATTCCAAACATACCAAAAACAAGATTTCAATAAAAATATCTGGTGTTTAAAATTCTCTTTTCCGGGGCACCTGGGTAGCGCAGTCGTTAAAGCGTCTGCCTTCGGCTCAGGGCGTGATCCCGGCGTACCGGGATCGAGTCCCACATCGGGCTCCTCCGCTATGAGCCTGCTTCTTCCTCTCCCACTCCCCCTGCTGTGTTCCCTCTCTCGCTGGCTGCCTCTGTCACATAAATAAAATCTTTAAAAAAATAAAAAAAATTAAAAATAAAATAAAATTCTCTTTTCCCCCTCTTCTACTCCCTAGAATTTATTTCTTTCTATTCACTCACTGTGTCCTATTATTTTCTTTTTTTTTTTTTTTAATTTTTTAAATTTATTTGACAGAGAGCGTGCACAAGTAGGGGGAACAGCAGGCAGAAGGAGAGGGAAAAGCAGTCTTCTCGCTGAGTGGGGAGCCCAATGCGGGGCTGGATCCCAGGACCCTGGGATCATGACCCGAGCCAAAGGCAAACACTTAACTGACCGAGGCATCCAGGTGCCCCCAGTGTCCTATTATTTTCAAGTACAAGCTTATTCCTCACCTTTTGCGTGCCCCTGTGCGCATGGCTAACAGTCTACATAGTCATGAAATGAAATGAAAATAGTGAGTTTGCATATCAATATTCACTTATTTTTTTTAAAGATTTATTTAGAGATAAAGTGTGGGGGTGGGAGGAGCAGAGGGAGAGGGAGTCTTATGCAGATTCTGTGCTGAGCATGGCCCTGAGACCGTGACCTGAGCTGAAACCAAGAGTCCAATGCTTAATGGGCTATGCCACACAGGCTCGCCTCAGTATTCACTTCTAAACCTCATGTTCATGGAGAGGAAGGGGTGGTACCATATTTAATCTCTCTTTAGGCACACTGCAGAGTATTTGGCACATAGTTAATATGTAGCAAGTATTGATTAGATAAACAAATAATGGGTGAAAGATGGAAGAATGTTACAGAAATTCATATAGGCTAAATTTTCATTAGGATGATCAAAGAGAATTTTTGATAATTTGGTATGTAAACTGAATCATGGAGGAGGAGGATTATTCAAGTAGAAGAAACATTATGCCAAATTGCCAAAGAGATAAAATAAAAAAAAATCTGAAGTGATACTAGAAAATATCAAGAATATAAACCTTACATCTACTTTGGAATATTAATGCTAAGGAAAGTTAGATATTAAAAAAAAAATCAAGTAGCCTGCAATTAAACCCAGAAACATCTCAAAAATATACAGAGAAACAGAAATTAATATAAGGCCAATTTGAGGTACATTTAGTTTCCTAGAATTTATGTGTAGAGGGAAAAGAACTTAAGGAAACAGTAATAAAATAAATGTTAGAACCATTTTTATTTTGCTAAATTGCTAAAATAAAGCAATGATATACTATAAAATCATTTTTTTTAGAATAAGTGTCTTTTTTTTTTTTTTTAAGATTTTATTTATTTATTTGACAGAGATAGAGACAGCCAGCGAGAGAGGGAACACAAGCAGGGGGAGTGGGAGAGGAAGAAGCAGGCTCATAGCAGAAGAGCCTGATGTGGGGCTTGATCCCACAACGCCGGGATCACGCCCTGAGCCGAAGGCAGACGCTTAACCGCTGTGCCACCCAGGCGCCCCTAGAATGAGTGTCTTAACCATAAGTTTAAGGTAAATGGCTTGCTTAACAAAAAGCAATGACATTATTACATTTTAATTTCTATTCAACCTCCAAAACATGGTTATTAAGTGTTTTCCTAAGATATGGAAAATTCACTTTTCAGGCTAAATTAAGAAAAATCCATTAAATTCTTTCTTAATTTATAAATTATGCTCATATTTTTTATTGTAGCACATAAAAGGTTGTAGACCTTAACAGAAAATGCAATATTTTCTACATATTATTATCATATGTAAAGATAAAATAAATAACTTTTGGTGAATGTTTTTTTTAATTTATTTTTTATTATGATATGTTAGTCACCATACAATACATTATTAGTTTTTGATGTAGTGTTCCATGATTCATTGTTTGTGTATAACACCCAGTGCTCCATGCAATATGTGCCCTCCTTAATACCCTTCACCCAGCTAGCCCATCCCCCTACCCACCCCTTCCCTCCAAAACCCTCAGTTTGTTTCCCAGGAGTCCATAGTCTCTCGTGGTTCATTTCCCCCTCTGTTTACCACCCCCTTCATTTTTCCCTTCCTTCTCCTAACGATCTCCCTGCTATTCCTTATGTTCCACAAATGAGTGAAACCATATGATAATTGTCTTTCTCTGCTTGACTTATTTCACTTAGCATAATCTCCTCTAGTCCCATCCATGTTGATGCAAATGTTGGGTAATCATTCTTTCTGATGGCTGAGTAATATTCTGTTGTATATATGAACCACATCTTCTTTATCCATTCATCTGTGGAAGGAACTGTGGTTTCTTCCACAGTTTGGCTATTGTGGACAAAGCTGCTATAAACATTGGGGTGCATACAGCCTTTCTTTCCACTACATCTGTATCTTTGGGGTAAATACCCAGTAGTGCAATTGCTGGGTCATAGGGTAGCTCTATTTTTAACTTTTTGAGGAACCTCCACTCTGTTTTCCAAAGTGGCTGTACCAACTTGCATTCCCACCAACAGTGTAAGAGTGTTCCCCTTTCTCCACATCCTCTCCAACATTTGTTGTTTCTTGCCTTGTCAATTTTTGCCATTCTTACTGGCATAAGGTGGTATCTCAATGTGGTTTTGATTTGAATTTCCCTGATGGCTAATGATGTTGAACATTTTTTCATGTGTCTATTAGCCATTCGTATGTCTTCGTTGGAAAAGTGCCTGTTCATATCTTCTGCCCATTTTTTAAATTTGATTATTTGTTTCTTGGTATTGAGTTTGAGAAGTTCTTTATAGATCTTGGATACCAGCCTTTTATCTGTAGTGTCATTTGCAAATATCCTCTCCCATTCCATGGGTTGCTCTTTGTTTTGTTGACTGTTTTCTTTGCTGTGAGGATGCTTTTTATCTTGAGGAAGCCCCAAAAGTTCATTTTGCTTTTGTTTCCCTTGCCTTTGGAGACATGTCATGAAAGAAGTTGGTGAATGTTTCTTGCATCAACAACCCTCATCTTCATGAGATCAAGGCTCATGCCTTATTTATCTTGGCATTTCAATGCTTGCTGTAGTGACTTGCACACTGAATACACTCGTACAGTGAAAAATAAACAACAATAAATAGCATTTATTAAGAATTTCTTTTGTTCTATGCAATATGCATTGTGTGAATCACAACATATAATTTGAGCAACAGCTGATGTGATAGGTACTACTATCTTCCTCTCTTTTACAGAAGAAACTAAGGCTGAAGGACGAACAGTTAAAAAAGGAAAACTCTTCTAAAGTTATATCATTGGTAAGTAGCTAACCCAAAATTTGAATCTAGGCAAGCTAGCTCTCAAATATGATTCTGTAATTACCAGAGGATACTCTTTTCCTAGAAATGGAAAACAGGTGGATAATTAAAAGTATGGTTACTTTCATTTTAAAATTTGGGCCCAGCAGTTATATATCTTATATAGGTTTTATATTTTTATTCTGGTGATACAGTCAGTATATGTCACACGTATTTGATTTCAGATTGCTTCAACATTTATTTAGCAGTAATTAAATCGGAGTTTCTACTTAATGTAACCTATCTGTATTTAGTACCTGTTGATAAACAATTCTCCCTGGGTCTTGTGGGTGCGTTTTGTTTGTTTTTGTTTTTTAGTTTTTGATGTAGTGTTCAATGATTCATTAGTTGTGTATAACACCCAGTGCTCAGAGCACTGGGTGCTGTTCTTCCAGAGTTTTTTGCAAAGATATTTTCATAGCAAATGGCCTTGAAGACAGACATATTGTCACCTCTGGAACAAAGGGAAGGTGCACTAATTTCTAACTAGAAGAGATATGAATTCTCTAAAGGCAGAGTTCCTCTCCCATAATATAACCCACTCTATGTGTACAGTTGTCATCTGGCTCTCTTGGTGTCTCCCCATTAAAACTGGGACTCTGAGAACTAACACAAATAAAGTGGATACTCTGGCTACTGCTATTGATTAGTAGTAAACTGTCCATCTTTGACTCAGGAATCTATTAACATACATAAAACCGTGGCAAGCAAATTCATTAGCTTGTGTTTAGTATGAAATCTTAGACCCTTTAAAGTTCCTAACAGATATATTGTATGATTTTTTTATTATGTATTATTAAGTGACTTATTTTTTAGGAAATAAATTTGCTGATTTATCTAATATTTTAAAATATTTTAAAGACCTAGTATTTGAATGATTAGAAGAGTCCATGAAAACTCATCAGAGATTTATATTTATTTTTCAAATAGTTCAAATGCTTAAATATTCAGTCTATTCCTGATCATCTTTAATATGTATTTGGCTGGTAATGAATATTTTTAAAACATTAGACCAGCTGTTCACAACAGGAGCCAATCTGTCTCTTGAGGAATATTTGGCAACATCTGGAAACATCTTTGCTACACATTACTAGAGTTGAATACATTCATTGCTTGTCTCAACTTGGAGTGGTGTTGGTTACAAATAGAATTTAGCGGATATAGAGACCAGGAATGCTGTTAAACATCCTATAGTGTAACAAGACAACCTCCCATAATGAATTATTTAGTCCCAAATGTCAATTATGATAATGTTGAGAACCCAGATATACATATATATGTATAAGCATATACATATATATGCTTCCACATCTGAATTTGAGAGATCTAAGTCAATTCTCCCAATGATAAGAATAATCTGCATTTAAATATAGAAAAATATAAATATCTCAACATTTATCTGTCTATAATACAGTATTTCATGAAAATTAAACCATAACATAAATAAGAGCAAATAATCAACAGAAAACCAAAGTTTCAATCATTTCTAAATTTTTAGGATGTACCTATATTTACACATATTAGAGTAATGTAGTCAAACATTTTTTTTTTATTATTATTATTGGCAATGAGGTATAACCAATAATGTATATACAGAAAACAAATTTTTATCATGTTTACGAATGGGGGTGGATGGGTATGAACATTAAAAAGAAATTATCTTGTATTTGGTTACCTAAGTCTGTGCTGTTAGTATGGAAACTGCAGTACTATGTATCTATTTGTTATTATAACAATCTATCAAGGAAATTCTGTAATTTGTATACATTACTTTTGAAAATTGTAATATTGTGTTTGAATATTATCTGGTTCATAGAACGTTCCTTAAGCAACCATGACTTTACAATTATAGTTATAAAATTATAACTATGACAAGCATATGTGTATATGTATACCTGCATATATACACAACTACTCACATATAATTAGCTAACATACACTGAACATCTGTGTCATAGGGTCAAATAAAATTTGTCAAAACTGATCTAATTGGTGTAGTATTATCTGGTTCACAAGTGTGGACCAGCAGTGTCTTCATGCTTATCATCCCATGTTAGTAGGATCCATCTACATACAATCAGAACTTTTATCTTTTGCAGGAAAATTAGTGTTGTTTTAATGACAGCAAAAATAAATCCAATATTGGGGCACCTGGGTGGCTCAGTCAGTTAAGCATCTGCCTTTGGTTCAGGTCATGATCCCAGGGTCCTGGGATCGAGCCCCATATTGAGCTCCCTGCTCCGTGAGGAGTCTGCTTCTCCCTCTCCTTCTGCTCCTCCCTTCTGCTCATGCTCTCTCTTTCATGCTCACTCTCTGTCTAAATAAATAAAATCTAAATAGATAAATAAATAAGTTAATTAATTAATTAATTAATTGATTAATTAATTAGAAATCCAATATAGAAAGAGGAGTGCAGGGGCTGTGGCAGGAGGACGAGTTGGGGGGCCCTGATAGCACGTCTGGTGCCTGGGTTGCAAGCAGGCCTGTGCGACTGGCGCTGGTGTGGCCTCCATCTGGAGAGGATTCAAGCTGAGCAATCACGAGCTTCTTCTCAGAAAGGTTCAACTGAGTGAAACAGACTTAAGAATTGTGGCACAAGATGAGTGAATTCTAAGATGGAAGCAATATGAAGTATGTCCGAGCTTTGGAGGACAAGTACACAGATCTTAATTCTAATGATGTAACTGGCTAAGGGAGTCTGAAGAAAAACTAAAGCAGCAACGAGAGTCTGCACACAGCGAAAACATCCTTATAATGTGACTAGCAACCAAGGAGTAAGAGATACAGTGTATCTCCCGCAAACCCAGTACCTCAAGCAAGTCCAGCAGCCAAGCGTCGCCCAAAAGAGATCCACAATGGTAGACCCAGCCATCAATGTGTTTTTCCTAAAAATGAAAGGTGAATTGGAACAGACTATAGACAAACTGGGACAAGCCTGAAATAAACTGAGTACCTGGAAGTTTATACCTGATAGGTAAACAATCATACACCCGGTTGAGACTTCCCTGACCATCCCACTAGGAAAAAGCTGTGCTGGGACAGCCAAGTACTTCTTTCCGCAGCAAGACTTAGACTTTTTTGAGCCAAAAAAAAGCCACATTCTTACAGTTTACAGCTTGAAATGATTCATGTAAAACTTACCAGATGAACCTTGTGTTTGGCTTTTTTCTCTTCTCCTTCCCCTTGCTTCAGAGGCCTGATGGTATGGAACTATTCCGAAGTGGCCACTTCCAAAAACTTTCCCTTCTAGAACATGTAGACACTTGAGAAATGTTTCTGTTTGAAGAAACTAGACAGAGAAAGAGGAATCTCGAGTCTTGGCACACTGTGCCTTTAGACAGTTTGGAGGAATGAAAACCGAGAAATTTAAAATTGTGAATTGAACAGTAAAATTCCAGTAAAATGTAAAAACGGAATACGCATCGCTCTTAACCTCGAGCATAGTGACTGAGAGACACCGTATCTCAGTTTTGTCAGTAGACTGTGGACTTCACAATTCTCGTTGAACTTCTGGTTCTAAACTGAAATGGGCCAAACGAGCAAAGCCTTAATGGCCAGGTGTTGAAGGCTTAAGCCAAGGGGAATCAAGAGCTCGTAAATCAGCTGTCCCAGGGACGAGCTGCACATCTTGAAGCGGAGTTGGCTTTACAGAAATATCATGAGGAGCTCAAGTGCATTCAGAATGAACCGAAGGTCTTCATCATTCAACCTGACAGAAGTAGAGGGTATGCTGAGCACCGTTGTAGTTCTTCAGCAGCAACTGAAAGAGACGCGCCAGCAGTTGGCTCAGTACCAACAGCAGGAGTCTCACACTCCAGCCCCAAGTACCAGCAGGACTACATCTTCTGAGCCTGTAGGACAGGCAGAGGCCACAGGTGAAGATGGCAGTCGGCTGGCCGATGGACCAAGTAATGGCAGTTCCTCTTGGCAGAGGACGTCTGGGTCCAGATTTCACAGGGAGAGGGACACAGCCTAAAATGACTTTCCTTCTTCTCTAGGGAGTGGTGATAAAGCTTCCAACAGCTCAGAGGAGAGACCTGGCCAAGGAGGTAGTAGTTATGCAAACTAACTCAGTGCAGGGTATGAAGGTGTAGAATATTCTACTGGCAACGAAAACTCACACGCCACTCAAATGACACAGACGCTGACCATGACCGTCAAGAGGAGAAAACAGCGAATGGGAACGCTAACTGACCTGTGCGTTCCTGCCGTGTTCAGAATGTCTTGGACTCAAGTGTAAATGTGCAGGGTTCAATTTTGTAATTTTTTTTCTAACAGATTTTTATACAGTACCATTTAATTTGGGGGAGATTCTTTCCAGGAAATCAACACATACTTTAGTCACAATATATCTTTTCTGTGGGTGTGTTTTGTTTTGGGGGTTCTTTCTTTTTCTTTTTCTATTCTTTTTCTTTTTTTCTCTTTCTTTTTTCAGTACCTCTGTCACTTTGCAAACTGTAACAGTTAGTTACTTTGTTGCTAAAAGAACGTTTTGTGTAGGGTCAAGTTACTGTTATAGGAGTTAATGTGTAGTTATAAATGGGAATCTTTCCTTAAAGCACAATTATGTCTGTAGAAATCTGTGTCTGTCTTAGGACCCGTGCTTTGTAAGGGCATTCTTACCCATGATAGAGTTCGCTATTAGAATAGATGTAGGTTTGTGACTGAGTACACTTATTATCCTTCCCCCTTTCTATATTGACATAATTCTCTGAAAATAACCAGGCAGTGCCTATGTCGCTTGTTGCCATTCCTTTTTCTTTTCACCATGTGGTGTTTGATAATCATCAGGATGCTCTGTAAGATCAGAGTTATCTACCATCTTCCTTGGGGATTTTCCAGCAGCAGCCTTCTCTCATGATAGGTGGTTACATCTGTACTGCTCTGTGCAATCAGTAGAATTGCATCCAAAATATGCATCGCAAACTTTTCAGAAGCATGAAAGAATTGAATGCTGTATTAGATAGTGCCCTAGTGAAACCTGTGTTTTCTACTAAAGAGTAAACATGAATCAGTCAACCAAATATGAAAGTCTCTTTACCACCTGGCTATTATTAAAGGCTTCTCAGAAGATCTCAGTATATCTTCCTGGGATCCTGTGTTTTTCTATAATCAAAAAAAATTCTTTAAGATTTTATATATTTTATTTGAGGGATAGAGTGAGCAAGAGAGAGAGCACATGAGCAGAGGCAAAGAGAGAAGGAGAAACAGGCTCCCCTACTGAGCAGGGAGCTGGACGTGGGACTCGATCCCAGGACCCTGGGATTATGACTTGAGCCAAAGGCAGACACTTAACCGACTGAGCAGCACATAGACCAACACATTCATTGCCAAACTCACTGCACTTAATGGATGTTTTACTTTCCAATATATTAGCCTACTTTTGAGTTTTTTATTTTAATTATGCATTTTAATCATTCTCAATTTGTGACAAGAAGCAGTGCATTACCTTCATTTAAAGCCCTTTCTTTTAAGGTGACGCAGATAATAAAACCTAAACTACTCCCTACAGCAATCTTGGATACAATTTTCTTTTTCCCTCATTAATGTACATGCTAGGGAAAATACTGTGTGCTGATGAGTTCCAGAAATTCTCTGTGAGGAATCTTCAGAGAACCTGCCTCAGTCCATGCTACCATAAATGTTCACAGTGACTAATGTTGATATTTGCTGCTTTTTTCTCAGGGGTGCTCCTGAGGAAATTAATAAGTGTCTTTCATGGAATATATAGATGTATTTTAAAAACGGAGCCTTGAGTTGTATCTATTTGAATATGCCAGTATTTTTTAAAATACACATTTTGATTTTCAGCTATGTTTCTATTTATGTATTTCTATACATTTAAATTTCAAACAAAAAATATGAAAGGTGTTACAGTGGGAAATTTTGTCAATGTTTCCTTTTCCAGAATATCTCAGGTATTATTTCCTCAGATTTCCATTAGGTCTTTCATCATTTATACAGACTTCTAAACTTAAAATTTATTCTTAGTTTTATTATCCAAATTCTTTTATTTATTTTTTTATTCCCTCAAATACTGCATTAAATTTAACTCAACAGAAAAAACTATGTCTATCGGACACCATATTTTAGGCCACAGAAATATAAAATTTTAATTTAGCACATGTGTTTTTTACACTTATTCAAATAATTACAAATAACTATTTTATTAAATTATATCCACAATCATGGAGCAAGTAAAACAATAGATTTTATAATTTGATAGGGTAATAATCAAAGAAATAAACATTTATATTTCATGATCAATTATGATGGAATCCTTTTTCTTAACGATGGAAACCTTTTATAAAAATTGTTTTGGTTACAGGATTTAAAGGCATGTTTAAAAATGTATTGCTTTATGATTTTGTTTAAGTAGAATCTTATAATAATAGATTACATTATAATTGGGTGCAATACATGTTATTCCCTACACTTTAGAGTTATTCACATGGTGAATGTTTTTCATAATCTGTAAACAGAGATGGAGTTCACAGATGGAGATGCTTCCTTTGGTAGGGCACATGAACACTTGGTCTGACTGAAACAGAGTATGTTATTCACTATGTCTGGGCCAAGGGCATTACCTGTAAAATGAGAATGTGTCATCTACATGACGGGATTGTTTTAAAAACAGGTAGTGGACTTTACATAGCACAGGTGCTCTACAAATGTTAACTTCTCTGTTTAACCTAATGACTGTATACTACTTAGGGAGCAATATTCTGTATACCCATGGATAACATCACAGGAATGGCCATTAAGTTTTACAATGTGAATTTAGGAAGTCAGTTTTATAAACAGTATGATTGTTAGGGCCTTACCTCCCCATTAGCTGGAATATGTTATAAAGATATTTTGATTTCCTTCAACCCAGTTTTAATCATCAGTCCTGTCTTTTTTTTTTTCCTTCTTCATATTACTATTTAAATAACGGTTAAACTTGGGGGAGGTCTTTAGTTTTAAAAATAGTCAATAGGTAAATAATAAATTATTAAATATTCATTTGTTTGAATATACAATGTGATTTTGACTAAATTGTCTTTTATTTAAGATTATCCTGAAACGTGGAGTTGGAAAATGTTCTGTAAACTATAAATCACCCGTTTTGCTACAAATAAAATCAATTCCATTCATTTACTGAAATTTTCTGTATATGATCAATAAATCTTTAAATAAACATGGATATTAAATTCAAACCTGACATGTTGATAAAGTAAATGGGAAAGTGGTAGGACTAAATCGGGAGTTGCATGACACAGAACCATGTGATAGCACTAACAATACCTACGGTTAGAAAGTTGCCATGCAAGGAATTAATCAAACCATTAATCATGGAAACAAAAACTTAAAAAAGGGGTCAGAACCAAGGCCACCATCTGAATGTGGAACATAATAATCAGTGATCTCAAATTATCTTCTTGTAAGAGTAAATGTAGTGTTTTGTCATTTGAGAAATAGCTATACCTAATTGGAGGGACTTTGTATATACTATTATAGAAAGATGAATCCATAGTTGGGTCATAATTTGGGTGACTAAGTAACAATCGTATAAAGAAAATGATGTGTTTCCACAGAAACCTCAAACTTTTAATGTTCATTTGATTTTGTTATGTATTTCAGGTTGTCTCCAGAATTACTTGAAGAGGTAGTGCACATGGTCAAGTAACACAGGTATTTTCATTCACTTGCCATTTACATTCTTGAAGTGGAAGTTTGAAGTTATCAGACTTGAGGATTTAGTTAGAAAGAACCTCTTGGTTCCTTTGTCCAGGTGCTGTGATTACCAAACTATCTCCTGTATATCTACTGATTAACCTTGTAACAGGTTACCTTCTGTAATTTTGAACAGAGTGAGATTAATCAACTTTGGTTCTCTAGCCCAATAACCTGGTGACAAAGTTGGCCTTCATCTACCAAGTACAATCCACAAAAATAATAGTGACCATTCATCTGGCATCACACTTTAAATGAAAAAGTAAGTATCCTTCATGATGAATGACTTTATGCATAGTTTATATTTATATTATAAATACATTATTTACATGTATTTGCATTATTTTATTTATAAGCATTAGATGGATTTAAGAGAAATTATGAGAAGAATCATAATTTGCTTATCATCTTCCCATATCCTTCAGCATAATTGGTAAGTTGAAATGATACCCATTTTTTGAAATCCTTTATTCTTTAGATCCTTTCCTTACATATAGGCAGTTGAATGAATACTGTATTTACTATATAGTAAAGAATACTATATTTAAATGTTTCATTGAAATTCACATTATATCCAACTCATTTGTGTAGTTTCTACTTTTGAGATAACAGATCATACTGCATTGGTATCAATATAGGACTAGATGGAGGTCATCTGTGAGAATATGTGGACAATAGGATTGCACTGTTTTTCTCCACTAAATCAGAGACTAAGATGTCATACTAGTTCATAAATTCCCAACTAAGAAATTACAAGTTAAAATATATACTGTGGTGATATGTTTGGTCTTATTATTAACCAAATTTAAGGTTATTTGGTTGTTATAATTTACGTAATAGATCTTCCTTTTGAACATGCTAATACAAATTCACACTTTTGACTATAATGTTAATTGTGATGGAAATGCCAAATATGTAAGTGTTATCTCCTGCTAAAAATTTTATTTTAAAAGTAATATTTACTTAAACAAAATGAAAAAGCTAGAGTCTGGATTTAGATGTATCTGAACAACTAATGTTCAGGATAAAGTTTAAGAGCAAAAGGTCTGTTTGACTATGAATCCCAACTCTACATTTATTGCTCATTGCACTGTGCCAAAAAAAACAAAACAAAACAAAACAAAACAAAACAAAACAAAACCACAACCAACCAAATAAAAAGACATTTTCAGAGTGTTTGAGTACAATATGTATGATATGCAGTAAATATGCTTTAAGGTGGCCATTCTTTAAAAGGGCAAAGCAATTGGAGTTAAGAAAATTTGCAGATTGGGGTGCCTGGGTGGCTCAGTCGTTAAGCGTCTGCCTTCAGCTCAGGGCGAGATCCCAGCGTTCTGGGATCGAGCCCCACATCAGGCTCCTCCGTTGGGAGCCTGCTTCTTCCTCTCCCACTCCCCCTGCTTGTGTTCCCTCTCTTGCTGGCTGTCTCTCTCTCTCTCTCAAATGAATAAATAAAATCTTTAAAAAAAAAAAAAAGAAAATTTACAGATTTATAATAATCATTTTAAGATAACTAAAAAAATTACTTGTGTTAAATTTTTACATTCTTTTTTCATTGTTTCTGGCTGGGATTTCTAGTGACATTGCATAGATAGAATGGTTGGGGACAGAGGATCTTCTCAGAGACTTCTTTAGTCAGGTATCAGTTTCTAAACTGGGAAGACTTGAACATCTGGGAGCTGGAAGGGATTACACTCCTTGTGTGTGGGGCTCTCTTTTCTCTCTCCAACAAGGCAGCTTCAGGAGAGTCACACATTCTCCACAGATACTCAGGGCTCCAAAGGCATAAATGGAGAAAGGCCTGAGAGAAACCTGTTGGAAATGTAGGACAGCATCACTTCTACTACCTTTTCTCTTTTAAAAGCAAATCAGTGTGCTGGGCCATTTTTGAAAAGTGAGAAGTTAGACTCCGGTTTTTATGAAGAGAACGTCCAAAAAAGAAATGCTGACAAGTTTTAAAATCACCATTGTCTGCCATCTGCCCACAAATTATTTATATTCCTTCCATGTTCACAATAAACTCTCCTCCCCTCAACTGACCAGTGAAATTGTATCCTTTATAGCATAGGCTCAGATCCCAGGATCTCATCTTTTCAGGCAGGATCAGGTATAGAGACAGCAGCATGGATGCCATTTCTTGAGTTCAGCAACTGAAGTATAGTTCTTCATATGAGGGCCTTGATCTAAAGACGCAGTTATGCTCTCCACCCCCACCACACCAAAGAGACAGCAGTGGGACAGGAATGGGGTAAGTTTCTTTTGCTTAAAATGAGTATGTGAGGGGAAACAGAAGGCAAGCAGGAGTCACTGTGGTGGTAGAAGGAAACATTTTTAAAGAATGTTACAGCATAACTTTCATTTGTTTTCAAAAGTATAAAGCAGAAATCAGAAATATATATATACTATCAGAGCAGAAAGAAAATTGAAGATTCTTTGGGCAACTTATTTGCCCAAATTATTTGGGTTCCTTAAATTTTGTCCCTGGACTACATTCTTCAGAATAATCCAAGATACTTAAAAATAAAAAATACAGGGGCGCCTCGGTGGCAAAGTGGTTAGGCGTCTGCCTTCGGCTCAGGGCGTGATCCCGGCGTTACGGGATCGGGTCCCACATCAGGCTCCTCCGCTATGAGCCTGTTTCTTCCTCTCCCACTCCCCCTGCTTGTGTTCCCTCTCTCGCTGGCTGTCTCTCTCTGTCGAATAGATAAGTAAAATCTTAAAAAAATAAAAAAATAAAAAATACAGATGTCTACATTTCAGCACAGTTCTAATGAAGCATATTTTTTATTTGGAACCTGGTTATTTCATTTTTTTAGCAAGGTCAAAAGGTGATGATTTTGGAAATTACAGAGATACACTGAAAAGAGTTAATGCTTGTATTTCATAGATTTTTAAAAAATGGAGAAAATTAAAATTTTAACAAGTGTAAATTCTACATAAAAACAAAACGGTAATATTATGGAACAAACCAGATCATGTTGGTGGGTATTTTTTTTTTAATGCAATGGGGTAATTTAAATCTCATTAATTTTTGTTGGTTATTGAATTTGAGACGAAAAGGGCTAAAAGTAAGGAAAAACATTGAACTCTATGAGGTGGTTACATAAACGTATGTCAGACAGGAAGCATCACTCTTGATTCTGAGCAAATTATATTATGCTATCATACTTCATTGCTAATTTTAAAAATAAAAATAGATTTTTGTGCCAAAATACAAAATGGTTGGATGATAATGCCTATAGATGTTGGCAGAGAAAACTATAAAATTATTAAAACAGACTAAAAAATCGAAATAACTTATATTTTAAAGTAAATGCAAGGGCCGTCTGAGTGGCTTAGTTACAGTATCTGACTCTTGATTTCAGCTCAGGCCATGAATTCAGGGTTGTGAGATCGAACCACGTGTCAGTCTCCTCACTGGGCATGGAGCCTGCTTAAGATTCTCTCTCCCTCTTCCCCCCCCATTTGCATGTGAAAAACAGAAAGTGCATGTGAAAGATATATAGCAACTATATATAAAAAATGCATTATTTTATATAAAATTCTTAGCTCTGCAGTAGCACCAAAAATACAGTGAGAGAAAGATAGCAATGTAGTACAGAAATTTTTTAAAAAATTCTATTTTTTAGGGCCACCTGGGTGGCTCTAAGTCAGCTAAGCCTCCACATCTTGGTTTCAGCTCAGGTCATGATCTCAGTGTCCTGGGATGGAGCCTGACATCGGCTCCACACTCGATGCAGAGCCTGCTTGTCCCTTTCCCTCCCTCTCTGCTCCTCCCCCACCGTGCACATGCACACAGGCATGCTGTCTCTCAAATAAATAAATAAAATCTTTTTAAAAAAAAATTTCATTCTATTTGTTCCAAGTATCCAATGAGCCAGCAGTACAGAGAGGAGAAAAATCAGTTTCAGTTTTCCAGAACAGTAGTAAGTCAGTCTTATGGATGCAATAATAAATATAGTTCATGGACACAAGGAGAAAAAACAGAAAAAAAGTCTCTTTAATGTGGAATTTAGCTAGAAATATAGAAGTTATATTCGACTTATGCCAAGTAGAGAGTAAGTAGAACCCAAGGAAACCTATTCTCTCTGGTTACAGAGAGTTGTTCTCAATGAATTTCCCAGAGAGTTAATAAAAATATACAAAACAAACAAATACAGGGCAACAAACTCATCCTTTTTTTTTTTTTTTTTTTAAAGATTTTATTTATTTATTTGACAGAGATAGAGACAGCCAGCGAGAGAGGGAACACAAGCAGGGGGAGTGGGAGAGGAAGAAGCAGGCTCATAGCAGAGGAGCCTGATGTGGGACTCGATCCCAGAACGCCGGGATCACGCCCTGAGCCGAAGGCAGACGCTTAACCGCTGTGCCACCCAGGCGCCCCAACAAACTCATCCTGAAAGTTCACAGGAAGAGTCGATTTCTAAGGATGATTTGTAGGACAACTGTAAGAATATGTGGAACCTTCAGTATGACTACAGATAACAGAAAGTACAGCAAACCGCTGGGAAATGGGCAAGATAAGAAGAATGGCAAAGAAAGGAAAGAATTTGGCATCAGTATTTTCAGCTTTATATAGAGAAATATGGAACAAAAGCATGTCTGTTGAACAATAAAAACCGGTATGTTGGAAGATAAAAAAAGACTTTAAGCATAAGACTTAATCTGATAACCTCAAAGTGTTTGAATTCAAGTGTTTGAATTCAGAATATTAAAGATAAGGTATAGAATGTGTTCAGTCTTGTGAAAGGGAAAAAGAGGATTGCTTTTCTGTTATAGTAAGAGCAAAACCACTAGTGTAATAAATAAGCAGGAAGCATAAATGGATCTTGTCCTAGATTTTATTAGCAAAACCTAGTCCAGGAATATATAGTTCATGTAGTTAAAAGTTATAGTGGTTATCTGAGTAATTTTACCAAACTATACAGAATAAAATTTTTCAAGATTGTGAAATTATTGTATCAAAACCTAATTTTTATCTCTTATTAGTCTCAGTCTCTTTATAATCACCTGTGAAATCGAGGGTCCATTTGACTTATACATTCATTATGTACCAATCTTTGTCTCAGATATTTTAATTTTTCCTTTGGAGATTTAAATATACAAATTATTGTAGAGCTGCTGTTGTAAATACCAATCATGTAATTTTTGGTGTTCTACCATTAGGAGAAAACTGAGTTAATTGTTGTCCCAATATGGACTTAAGAGATTTTCTTCACCACACAATTTAACCATTACATAGTTTATTTGCAAAGGATATGTAAGAAAAGTTTTAATATCAGTAAGAAAAGCTACATAAAAGGAAATATGTTATCATCAGGTGAAATATTCCTGGTTAGTATGTTTATCTGTGAAGTATGCAACATGGAGAGGCTAGTCCCGTTATGCCTGTGGCTGTGAGGTTAACAGGGAGCCAGCAAAGAGCTCCTGCCTCGTTTGAAGAACAGCCTCCATTTCCTTAACTGACTTCTTAATGCATTGGGGAGATCTCATTCCCTGGCTGATAATTTCCATTCTATGTAAATAGAACAGTTTATATTCAAGGGTTTCCATACTAAGGGGTTCCTTTTATGCTTCACCCTATCTTGCCTGTTATCAGTTAAATTTCCTATGCAACCAATCATCCCATGCCTACTAGCGGGTTAAAAGACAAGCATGTGTTATTTCTCACAATCTTGTGGTTTAGTTGAGTATTTCTATCAGTTTGGACCAGCTCAACTGTTAAAGAACAGGTAGCTAAACTAGAGTGGATGGTGTGGATGGCCTCATTCTTCTATTTCTTGGTTGGCCGGATATCAGCAGGGATGATGGGATTATTTGGTCATGTCCATATGTTTCTCCTCGTGCTGATAACAGGCGAAGCTGGGCCTCTTCACCTGGCAAGTATGTTCCAAAAGCATCAAGTGAACAACTGAGAAGAAGGACTTTACAGTTGTCATTTTGTGTCATGTTTGCTATTGTCTCATAGCCAAAACAAGTTGCGAGACTGGCCCAGATCATTTGGAAGGATACTCCAAAAGGGTATGAAATTTGTATCCATATTTTATAATTTACCACACCCCCATACTTAGCATGAAGGCTAGAAAGTGTGCTGTGGTTGGTTTTGTTTTGTTTTGTTTTGTTTTGCTTTGTTTTGTTTTTTTAGGGAGTGAGCAGGGGGAGGGGCAGAGGGAGAGAGAAAGAGAATTTTAAGTAAGCTCCATGCTCAGCACAGAGCCCAATGCAGGGCTCAATCTCAAGACCCTGAGATCATGACCTGAGCTGAAATCAAGAGTAAGATCCTTAACTGACTTAGCCACGCAGGCACCCCAAAAATGTTTTAATAGTCTAATGTTAATGCCTTGATGGTGGGATTTAACAATTAATCTTGCACAGGTGTATGGATCCTATCTTAGTTCATTCGGGATGCTATTAAAAAAAGTCACAGATGAGTGGCTTATAAACAACAAAAATTTATTTTTCACAGTTCTGGAGCCTTCATTCAGTGTCTGGTGAGAGCTTGCTTCCTGGTTCATAGATGGTTGTCTTTTCACTACGTTCTCAGAAGGCAGAAAGGGTTAAGGAAGTCTGTAGGGTGTCTTTTATAGGGTACTAATCCCATTCATGAGGGCTCCACCCTCATGACTAAGGCACCTCTCAAAGGTCCACCTCCTAATGTTATCACCTTGCAGGGTAGAATTTTAATATATGAATTTTGGAGAGACACCAGCATTCAGTCTGTAGTAGATCCCCCCCCCCCTCCAGTCAAGAATATCAGAAACAAGGCTGAGATGTTATGGAGCATCTCAAAGAGATACTGAGGAGATTTGGGCTCGTGTTAAGTGACACTGCTGAAAGATTTAAGAGGGCATGGTTTTCCTTTAGGTTAAGTAGGGAGAAAGTACAGCAAACCACTTGGAAATGGGCCAAAAAGAAGAAGGGTAAAGAAAGGAAGGGATTTGACGTCAATGTGTGCAGCTTTATATGGAGAGGTATGGAACAGCTGTGTGTCTGTTGAACATTAGAAACTGGATAGGTTGGAAGATAACAAAGACCTTAAAGGAATGAAGAAGAGGTGATTGACTTGACACCGAGAATATGTGGAAATACAATTAAGGATTATTGGTTCTTTGAGGAAAGTAAAAGCTGAGTCATTGGAAGGAGATGGTGATTGAAATAAGACAACTGAATTGAGCAAAAATGGTATAAGTAGATTAGATAAAACATTTACCCTTATATGCAACTGGGCAATTTTCTTGCAACTCTAAGGATAAAGAAAAACCATCTGTGCCTTCAGAAAAAAATTTAAGAAGACATTTTTAGAAGTACTTCCAAACATACTGTCCTCAAATAGTGAGAAACTTTTAAGAACAGAAAAAATATAACTAAAAGAACATATTTTTTTCATTCAAGAATTTTAAACCTAGCTAATTTGCTGATCTTTTAATAGTCATAAACATATTTTCAGTACACAATGGTCTAACAGTCAAATCATGTATGAATTAAAAAGATAATTCATGTGCCTTTAAAAAAATAAAAATTTTAAATATTTTTAAAAAGATACATGGATACATACTATGACAGTTAACAAAATTTTCAAGTGTTAATGGAAAAATCACGATGTAAACCTCAGCAACACTGAAGACATAGAAAGACCAAGTAACTGTTATACATCTCGTTGAAAAATGATTAATTCATAAAATATAATTCTCAAAAAGATGGCATAATGCAAGTACATCGGTAGTGGACATTTTTATTTAGAAAGTAGTGTGAGATAAAGAGGGAAACTGAAAAGAATGCTGATCACGGGGTGTTGTAAAAGGATGCACTTTATTACAAGAGTAACAAACTGCTGGAAGGCTTCTAGCAAGCAAGAAACATTATCAGATTTGTATTTTAGAAAGGTAACCACGCTGAAATAAAAATCGATGATAGTAGAATAAGATTGAACCTTGAGAGTCCATTTAAGGATCTACTTCAAGAAGCCGGCAGCCACCGAAAATGAAGACAAGAGATCCAGGGGATACTTACAAGATATAGTCAGACCATTCTGTGCTCTTTAGAATATGTGTTCAAGTATACGGAGGTGTCCCAGGTGCTTCAAAATCAGTGAAGATCCATGAATATTATTAATAAAATAATCCTGATGCAGTGGATCTTCAAATACTTATTTTTGCTAAAAGAAAATATACAGAATAGTACTGCCTTAATTTTAGTTTTATTCATAAAACCGTAATCCTTACCAAAGTTCACCTAGTGATAAAATGACCACGCATCTGTTCTTGGTGCTTAAGTTAACTGAGTTAGTCTTCCTCTAACTCAAATCTGCTGTTTCTTGTGTTTGTAGTTTGTTACTTGTGTGGTTTGTTAGTAAGATTAAGTGAAACTTAATCTGATAATCTCTAAGCGTTTGAATTCAGAATATTAAAGATAAGGTGTAGAATGTGTTCAGCTTTGTGAAAGGGAAAAAGAGGATCGCTTTTCTGTCGTAGTAAGAACAAAAACCCTAGTACCAATAATAAATAAGCAGGAAGCATAAATGGATCTTGTCTTAGATTTTATTAGCAAAACCTAGTCCAGGAGCATATAGTAAATGTAGTTAAAAGTTATAGTGGTCACCTGAGTAATTTTACCAAACTATACAGAATAAAATTTTTTCAAGATTGACAAATTATTGTATCAAAACCTAATTTTTATCTCTTTTTAGTCTCAGTCTCTTTATAGTCACCTGTGAAATTGAGGGGATTTAGTCAGAGCAACATGATCCATAGGAAGGGTCAACAAACACTGTCGTAAAAGCTGAAAGTGAGTTTCTCCCAACTGACCGTACGTTATGTCATGGAGCGTCTCAAAGAGATGCAGAGGTTTGGGCTTATATTAAGTGATATTGGTAAAAAGTTTAAGGGGCATGGTTTTACTTTAGATTAAGTACTGTCAGAAAACAGGATCAATACTCCTATTTTTGTACGAAAGTGGGAAAATTGAGGCAGGGCTAAAGCTGAATTCATTAAAGAAGCTAGGAAAGAGACATATTTATATAGACATATAGAGAGATGTATATTGAGAGAGAAAATCAGTTTTGTGGTCTTCATGGATTGTTTTTGTTTGTGTTTAGACATAATTTGTCTTGTTTTAACTCTCTCCATACTAATTATGAGTTACCTTCTTGGATATTGGTATTCTGCAAAAACACCTGTCATCATCACGAGAACACTGTGTCTAATCTCTTAGTGCTAGGCCACTTGCCACTGACAGTAGTTTGTGTTTTTCCTGACATTGGAAGCAGTTGGAGTCAACACAACTGTTTGTCTTTACTGTCTTGTGCTATCTCTGTTACAAATAACACCTAATGTAGAATTATAAAATATTGAAATGACAGAAAATCCAGCATATAGAAATGTATTTTAGTAACTGTAGCATCTTGGCTTGAATTGCTTTAGCATTTACCAGAACAACAAGGAAGAGTTTACATTTTCACATTTTAATTTTACCACATCATTATTGTATTACCTCCCTGTTCCCAAATAATTCCAGAACTGCATATATTGGCATACAGTTTGTCTTGATGGTATCCTTTCCTCTCATGTTTATATACGTCTGTGTGAAAATTGCATGGAGAACTTTTTTTCAGTAGTTGTGGCATGATCCAGAAACACAGTTACTTTGATCTCATTGTTAATAGTAGCTATCTCCAAGTAATGATTTTACAGAGAGATCCTGAGGGGAGAGTCTCAGAAAAGTTATTGAGATGAAGGGAGGGTTTTATAATATAATGAATCTTAACAGGAACTTACACCTACATAAGCTGGTGAAATAATCCAAAAGTGAACTACGTCAGTGGGAACAGAAACATAGACTCAGAGGTGAATATAAAAACAAGACAGAACAGAGATATCAAGAAAGCAGGACTTCACACCATACTTGAAATAGATTTTGAACAAACTACATTTGGATCTCAAAGGACAAGTTACTGGAGCTGACAACCAGGTTATACACCTGAGATCCCTTGAGGCTGGTGTTGCAAACAACCATCGTTTTTTTTTTTTTTAATATTTTTTATTATATTATGTTAGTCACCATACAGTACATCCCCGGTTTCCGATGTAAAGTTCGATGATTCATTAGTTGCGTATAACACCCAGTGCACCATGCAATATGTGCCCTCCTTACTACCCATCACCGGTCTATCCCATTCCCTCACCCCCCGCCCCTCTGAAGCCCTCAGTTTGTTTCTCAGAGTCCATAGTCTCTCATGCTTCATTCCCCCTTCTGATTACCCCCCCTTATCCCTTTCTTTCCCTACCGATCTTCCTAGTTCTTATGTTCCATAGATGAGAGAAACCATATGATAATTGTCTTTCTCTGCTTGACTTATTTCACTTAGCATTATCTCCTCCAGTGCCATCCATGTTGTAGCAAATGTTGAGAATTCGTTCTTTCTGATAGCTGAGTAATATTCCATTGTATATATGGACCACATCTTCTTAATCCAGTCATCTGTTGAAGGGCATCTCGGTTCCTTCCACGCTTTGGCTATTGTGGACATTGCTGCTATGAACATTGGGGTGCATATGGCCCTTCTCTTCACTACGTCTGTATCTTTGTAAACCACCATCTTTAATGTAATTATTACCCTAGAATTGAGCCAGGAGAATATTTTTATTATGACTGACAAACTTTAAATACCTGATTATGGAGAGTATTAATTAACACAGCTCAGGCTATGTTCATACCTCATGAGATACCAACGCCATCTGATGAAGTTGTAGAAAGTGTTTTGTAATCAACATTAAAGGCTATGCAAGATACAATTAGAAATTAAATGTTTCAGTTGAAAAGCCATGCATGTGAACTGCTTTGTAATCACTATCCTATGATTAGGAGCAAGAGATTCCTCTACAATGTAATGTGTGTGGAGGCAGGCAGAAAATAAGATAGTAAACCAAGCAAAGAATTTGAATTCTTTTATCTAATTCATTTAACCAAAGAATTTGTGGGCTGAATAAGTCCTCCAGCTGTCAAAGCATATAAACCCAAGGGCCTGTCTCATATAGTGAAAAAGTGATTAAGTTTGGGGCATCTGGCAGATACCATTTGCTACCAAACTGAATAGGTTTTAGGATAGTGCCATGAGTTGAAAATAAGGAAACATCACAAGAATAATAAAGTCTAAATAGAAATGAAGACAGTTCCTAGACTTTTCCTAATCTTATGCTGTGGTATAGTCACTCAGGAACTACTCAGGTAAATAGGTATTCAGTAAAATGAAGCGTATCTGGGTCTTTAGGAAAAGTTCTACGTGGTGTCTTATGACCAGAGACTGACAAATATAAAGGTACTACTGTGCCCACCCTCCCTTACCCCCAAAAAAGAAGGGGTTCAGTTGCAGCATATAGATATGTGGACTCTCAAGTTTTCTAGGAAAGTAACATGGCATCCCTCTAAGACCTTACTTCTTTTGAGTAAAGTACATTGAGAAGTGAATGAGAGCTCTGTGTAAAGATTTTCCTCTGCATTTCTTTATTTTAATTTTTTTATAATAATTTTTTATTATGTTATGTTAATCACCGTAGAGTACATCCCTAGTTTTTGATGTAAAGTTCCATGATTCATTGTTTGTGTATAACACCCAGTGCACCATGCAATACGTGCCCTCCTTAATACCCGTCACGGGCCTATCCCATTCCCCCACCCCCCTCCCCTCTGAAGCCCTCAGTTTCCCAGACATTTCTTTAAATACTCGTAAGGATAGAGAAGTCTTCCTGATGGACCCACTCAGTCTTGAGGTGACTTAGAAATTGGGAAGGCTGGAGACTTAAAGTTTGGGTCTAAGGCTTTACTTATTTCAGAACTCATCCTTGATCAGGATCAGGAAGCAGGCAGTGATTCCATCTGTTAAATTGGCACCAGTGAGAAACACTTAATCATAAACTGGGACACTGTAAGCTACTGAAAACTCTAACTTGTGGTATTTTGGTACTTAAAATGAATATTATTTTCCACACTACTTATATAATGAGATCGTGGTTCTAATCATAGATTTTTTTTTTTTTTTGTAAAGTTAAAGGACGTAATCCTTACAAAACGTCACGATGGCTGTTGTATAAAAAATATGCAATCAATATGAGCAATTTATTTTTATTCATAAAAACTGTCAATCCATATTTTAAGTATTCAACCTATGCTATATGTATACTCCTCTCTTTTATCCTGCGTGTCTCTGTTGCAACTTAGTGTAGGAAGCTATTTGTGAAAGCTTTGAAATCTATAAGTGATGTGTCCAAGTCTGGTACTACGAGTGTGCCATTTCCTGAATTTGCCCACTTTAGACTTCCAAATTCTCAGTTAAGACTTACTGCTCACATGATAAGAGTCCCTGAACCCGTGGCTGCAGCATTATATCTCCTAGACTTCAGTCCTCTGGGACAGTAATGTATGATTCCATGCGTCAGCGCTCCTAACTGACCGCCCTTTAGCTCTCTTGTCTGTCCTCTTGACCCATTGACTGAGCAGGGATGTCAATAAATATGTCTGTATACTTGGGTATTAAGTAAGGAAAATGAAATTTGTGTTGCCCAAATGAATGGAAGTAATAAGGACACTGGTTCTTTGTGAGAAGGAGTGTAGGAAAAGGAAGAAATATTTTCTATGCTTTGTTTCTGTATTTCATCTCTTTTTAAGGAGGAAAAGGGGAGAAGTGTGTGAAAGGAAATGAAAGGTGAAAGAAAGTCAGGTATGCTCTGTGGTCATAATAATTAAAGCACAGAATGCCTAGGGTTGTGAGAAGAAGGAAAAGAGGATTAGACATGACCTGGGACCTACTACCTCAAACCAGAGTTTTCACGTAACATGCCCAAATGATTTGTAGATAATTTTGCATGTTATTTTCTATAACCCAAGTGTGGATGGGTACATTATTTTTTTTGTTTGCTCGTTTCAAGAATGTAATGAAGATTTAGTTGTTCTACGTCTGAAATATATTTCTCTCTTTAGCTGTCATGGGCAAAATGGGATATCTCTGCTGAGACAGGGCAACTTCCACTCAAAGTCATCGGAGAATCAAGATCATAGTTCACTCAAGGGGATAATGGCCCTGACCTGTGAAGAAAATAAACCCCAGTAATCCTCTAGCTATCATTTCCCTTTAGAAAAATACAAATAAAAAGCGATATGAACATACAAAAAATTATACACTGAAAGTGGGTGTCCTGGAGCAATCCCTAGAGAAGAATTAAGATTAGGAAGAGCAAAGTTGAAGTTCTCAACAAAATCAAATGTTTTATGGTTCCACGTAAGGGAAGATCATTCAAACCTTAGTATCATCCAGAGATGTGTGTATGAACATCATTTCAACTCCTGGCCTCATTCTTCTTTCCAAGTGTTCACACTTGCATATATGCTCCTTCTTTTCCTCCCTTCATTTCCCCCACTGCTTTCTCTCTCCTCACCTCGAAGGCTTTCAGTCTAAAAACATACCTCTCCTAATCTTTGGCAGGTCACCTCCTATCCATGGGAGGAAGTGTTGCCTTGTGATTCCTTTCAGAATTCTCATTCTCATCTGACATCAAAAGTCTTGGCCAAAATGCATTTGCAAAAGAGGTGAAGGTTCAAGCTGGGTTATGAATGCTAATCACTGCACTGTTCTATTCCACAGCTACTTTAATGGAGAACCGACACTTCAGCCAGCTTCCTTCCGTGATAGTCTAAGTGAGACCTCTGTCAAAAACATCATTTTCTCTCTGTGGCAACAACCTAATGGCATACTGAAGAAAGAATAGTGCCTTGATTGGGGAGGATTTGGCCCTGTCCTCTGAGCACAATGGTATCCTATTATTGTGCCGAGGAACATTAGTCTTTGTTCTGTTCTGCCTGTGGCCTGTGCCACAGAGACACTGCAATAATCGATGTGTTTTGAGTTTACTGAGGAGAGAGGAGAGGGTCTGATCCCAGGCTTCCCTTTGAGTGAGAGCCTTGTAGGAGATGCCAATTCTTTACTCAGCAACAGTCTTGCTTTTGGCATAATGATGGGAGCAGGCAAAGAAGACTCAGAATTATTTGTGTCCTTTTTGAAATTACTCACTCCAATTTCTAAAATCAGTGTGTACAAAGACCCAGTCAGTCTTTTTCCCTCTAAGCAACCCTGAAGAAAATCTGTTTCTGATTTTATACTTTATGCAGAAGTATATAATGAAATAAAAATGCAATATTAATCATAGTATTTTCCCAAATTTCAGAGTTTTATGTCTAACAGGCTTTACAACAATCCAAAACATTTATCAAAAGGGAAACTCATTCAAACTCTTTTAAAATTATGGTATATTTTCTTTCACTTTGCGTTGATGAATGCTACTCATTTCTTTCTTATTCTCTGTGTTTGTTCCTCATACATTGTGTGATGTTTCAGGCTAAACATATCTGAACTATCATGGATCTAGGTGGCAACACATTGTTTTCAAAACTAAAAGTGTATCAGTATAAATGTATATGATTATGTGTATTATTGTATTCATGAACAGGTACGTGTCACGTTATTTTTCACGGCCTTATATAGAATGATGTTCGGGTATACTTCCTTATAGGAAATAATCTAATACTCGTATCGAATAACAATGAAACACAGAATCTTACACATGTTTCTCAATGGGGAAGATATTTCCCACAAAGATGCATTTTGGAAACATATGGAGGTGTTTTCAGTTGTCAGAATGATTATGTAAATATTATAGGCAGGAGCTATTGATGTTACATGTTTTTTGTTTTTTTTTTATGTTCAGTTAACCACTGTATAGTACATCATTAGTTTTTGATGTAGTGTACAATGATTCATTAGTTAAGTATAACCCCCATTGCTCATCACAGCACGTGCCCTCCTCAAAACCCATCACCCTGTTACCCCCTCCCTCCACCCTCCTCCCCTCTGAAACCCTCAGATTGTTTCCCAGGGTGCATAGTCTTTCATGGTTCATCTCCCATGTTACATATTAAAAAAAAAAAAAAAAACATGTTGGTACAGTACACTGAAGAGTTTTGTGTCTTCTCCAGATTTTGAAGGCCTCATCAAGAATCATGAGGTCAAATATGTTTATAATTGTCTACTGTTGTCATCTGATTGCATTTTACATAAAATGATAACACATTTTTGCACCGTTCTAATATATACTGATTTTTTTCCATGAATACAATATTGGATAAATGCAAACAATGCCTGCTTTCTCTGGAATTTTGACCAAAGTTATTTGTCATTTCCAGAAAATAGTATGAATGATGACAACGTACTTTTTGAAGTATGAACTAATTAATGAAGTAATACTTACATTAACTAGCATTTGTAGCTTTAGCATTCAAAGATTACACACGTGCACACACACACACACACACACACACACACACCCCTTATATCAAGTGCAAAATACAAGGAAAAATCTCATCTGTTGAATGTTTGTTTACTCCTGGTAAGCACATTTTTAAAGCTTATGACTTCTTTATGATGTATACTAATTTCTGGAAATGACTATTATTAGCTGGATGAGACTTTCCTTTTTTCTTACTCTTTCTCTCTCTTTTCTTGTCACTCTACCCACCCCTCATGGCAAATCTCATGAAAATTCATCCCTTCCAAAAAGTTGAGACTGATTCTCGGTCATTGTAGAAGTGAAATATATTAACATTATATTTCTGCTAACTTCAGCTACTTTTTCACAGCGTAACTTGTGTGTTGTGAGTTTTTATGCTAACTGTCCTCTCTCCATATGGATAAGAAGAAAAAACACAATATATATGCGTGTGTGTGTATAAAACCTTACTTCCAATATTTATTAAATACCTGCGAATTTAATATTTCATTAATCAGAGACATAGGAAAACTGAAAACATTCTTATAATTTCATGTTACTCAAAATTTTTAAAGCGTTTATATATAGTATCTGACAATTTTTAGATATGTAGAATGTCAGAATTCAAAGTAAAAATCTAGCTACTGCCTCAACAATTGATCGTGCTTACTACTAAAGTTACTAAAGTTTGAATAGTATTGAACGGGTTATTGAGTTGGGGCACCTGGGTGGGCTTAGTCGGTTAAGCTTCATACCCTTGATTTGGGCTCAGGTCAGGATCTCAGGGTCCTGGGATCAGAGTCAACATGTGCTTTGGACTCTGTGCTCAGCTGAGGCATCTGCCTTACTCCTTCTCCCTCTGCTCCTCTCCCTGCTTCCACTCTCTCTCTCTAAAATAAGTATATCTTAAAAAAAATAAAGGGTTAACTCTAGTTGCAAGTTGCTGATGAAGCATGAGTTTCCTCTACTATACTTTATAATCAGTTTATCCACTAATTATGAATTACGCATTGTTAAAATACAGCATCCATTATTTTTTGTGACATATGTTCCCATATATTTTCTTTTCTAATAAATATCTTTGATTATTAAATTTGTGTTTCAAATTGTATTGGGATTCTAACAGTAATAACTGCAACTTTGCAATATTTTAAATAGTTTTTAATATTGGCTTTTCTAATCCATTTTTATTTATTTTTACTTTTTACTATTTTTCTCCTACACTTTTGGCTATTTATGGATTACTGTATCTTTCTAAGAAAAAATCAGGAATTGTCATTTTTGAGAGTGTTTCCTCCGATGTGTGGCATGTGAATATATTTGATTGTGCAGTTTTTCAGAATGGTTCCAGTAATGAAATAGCATGCAATGATATATATGAGGCCACATTAATATCAGACTAAATCTGGCATTCAGTTTTGTAGATCTTAATGATATTGTTTAAAGAATATACTTTCCTGATAAATAACCACCCAATAATTTCATTGAATAAGTTAAATTAAGATTTTTACTTAAATAAAAATATCTAAGTAATTAAGAAATACAAGCATTATTTTTGATTTGCAACGATAGAGAATTCTTCAAATGAGTAAGATCTTAGCACTTACTTTTGTACAGTATGCTTCATAAAATATATAAAGGTGTCATCAAACATTTTGAGACTTTTCAATGGTTACCTTGTTTCAAAAATAATTTTAATGGTTAAAATAAATCAAAGGAAGAAGAATATTTTGTGACAGGTAAGAAAATATTTAAGGAATGTAAATATCAGTGTCCATTAGTTTCACTGGGCCACAGACACATATTCTTTTATCTATTGGCTATAGCTTGCTGTCACACTGCAAGGGTAGTGTGCATTTGAGTAAATGCAATAAAGATGGTATGGCCAGCAAAACTTAACATATTTACAATATGAAACTTAAAAGATAAAGGCTTGTGACCCCTGAACCAAATATGTGAATTAATAATATCTCAAGTATGACAAAGAAGAATGGGACAAAGGACCTGAGTAAACATTTCTCTAATGAAGACATGCAGATGGCCAACAGGTAATGAAAATGCTCAGCGTAACTAATCACCAGTGAAATGCAAAACCAACCCACAATGATACCTAATCTCACACTGTTAAGATGTCTATTAAAATAAAAAACAAAAGTTAAATGCTGAATGTGGATTTGGAGAAAAGGGAATCCTTGGGCATTCATTGTTGGTGGGAATGTAACCTGATGCAGGGACTATGGAAAACAATATGGAGTTCCTCAAGAAAATAATCTATTCTTTGGGAAAATGTCTGTTCAGGTCCTTGGCTCATTTTTTAATTGTTTTTTGTTTGTTTGTTTGTTGCTATTGAGTTTTATGAACTTCTTCGAAGTTTCATATATTAAGCTCTTACTGGTATATGGTTTGAAAATATTTTCTCCCATTTCTTAGGTTGCCTTTTAATTTATTGATGATTTCCTTTCCTTTCCAAGCTTTTTAGCTTGTAGTTTCACTTGTTGGTTTTTTGTTGCCTTTGTTTTTGGTGTCTAATTTAAAAAATAATAGCCAAGACCAATGTCAAGTAGCTTACATGCTATATTTTCTTCCAGGAGTTTTATGGTTTCAGGCCTTATATTCAAGTCTCTAATCAGTTTTGGGTTGAATTTTTTGTGTGGTTTAAGACAGTGGTTCAGTTTCATTCCTTTGCATGTAGCTGTCCAGTTATCCCAACACAATTCACTAAAGAAATTATCATTTCCCCATTGTATATTCTTGGCTCCTTTGTCAAAAAGTAATTGACCATATATTTATGGGTTTATTTCTGGGTTGTCTATTCCTTTTATGTTCCATGTATCTATGTCTCTGTTTTTATGCCAGTACCATACTGCCTTGATTACTACAGCTTTGTAATATAGCTTGAAATCAGGAAGCAGGATACCTCCAGCTTTGCTTCTTTTTCTCAAGATTGCTATGGCTATCCAAGGTCTTATGTAGTTCCATAAGAGCTAGGGTGTATATGCTAAGTGAAATAAGTCAGAGAAAGAAAAATAACCCTATGATTTCACTCATTTGTGGAATTTAAGAAACAAAACAGATGAACATAGGGGAAGGGGGAAAAGAGAGGAAAGCAAACCATAAGAGACCCTTAACTACAGAGAACAAACTGAAGGCTGCTAGGGGAGAGGTAGGCAAGGGATGGGCTAGATGGGTGATGGGGATTAAGGGCACTTCTTGTGTTAGCACTGAGGGTTATATGTAAGTGATGAATCGCTAAATTCTACAAAATAAAAAAAAAGAATTATTTGTTGTTGCTGTGAAAAATGCCACTGGATTTTTGATAGGGATTTCATTGTATCTGTAGACTGCTTTGGGCAGTATGGACATTTGAACAATATTCATTCTTCCAGATCATGAGCATAGAAGAATATCCATTTACTTGTGTTTTCCTCAATTTCTTTCATTAGTGTTTTATAGTTTTCAGTTTATAGACCTTTCACCTCCGTAGTTAAATTGTTTTCCTTAGTATTTTATTGTTTTTGATGTTATTATAAATGGGACTATTTACTTAATTTTTCTTTTTGATAGTTCTTTGTTATATAGAAACACTACTGATTTATACATATTGATTTTGCATCCTGTAGCTTCACTGAACTGCTTATTCTGTTTTTGATGGAATCTTTAGAATTTTCTATATATAATATGGAAATATATAAAAGTTATATAAAATAATATGTCAATCTGCAAATAGAGAAATTATACATACTTCTTCCTTATCTTTTTTATTTTATTTTATTTTTACCTAATTGCTCTAGCTAGTAGGTGACAGTGGGCTTCTCTGACTTGTTTCTATCTATTAGAAGATTCCAGCTTTTCACTGTTGAGTCTGATATCAGCTATGGGCTTGTCAAATACAGTCTTTATTATGTTGAGATAAATTTCATCTATAATTAATTTTTGATAGCTTTTATCATGCATCTGTTGAGAGGACCATATGATTTTAGGTTTCATTCTATTAATGTGATACATCACATTAAAAAAAAAAAACGTTTTTGCCTAAGTTGAGCCATCTTTGCATCACAGGATAAAATCCCACTTGATCATGTTGTATGATTCTTTAGTGTATTGTTGAATTTGGTTTGCTAATATTTTGTTGGGGATCTTTGTATTATGTTCATCAGGAATATTGGCCTGTAATTTGTTTTTAGTTAGTGTCTTCGTTTTGTTTTAATGTCCGGCTAATGCTGGCCTCATAAAATGAGTTTACAAGTGTTTCCTTTTCTTCAATTTTTTGGAAGAATTAGAGAAGGATTGGTTTTAATTATCTTATAAATGTTGGGTAGAATTCACCAGTGAAGTAATCTGATCCTGGACTCTTTGAGATTTTCGATTACTTATTAAATGTCATTGCTAATAATTGGCTTATTCAGATTTCTGTGTCTTCATGATTCAGTCTGAAAGGTCATACATTTCTAGGAACTTACCATTTCTAATTCCTTGGCAAATAATTGTCCATATCAATTTCTCATGATCCTTAGTCTTTCTTTGTTAGTAGTTGTAATGTTTCTTCTTTCATTCTTGATTTATGTGAGTCTTCTCTCTTTAGTTCATAGCCTTAAACATTGGCTAATCAGAAACTGGATCCTCAGGCAGCAGCTGGTGAAGTATGCAAACCCTTTCCAGGAAAAAACTGGGAGATTGGTATTTTTGTCTGTAATCTCTGCATTAAGCAAGGAGGAGGAGGGAGGAGCAGCAGGAAGTGTTCTCACACTGTTAGCAACTGCTTCTTTCTTTGTTATAATGTTATAGTCCTGTGGGACTGATAAACACCAGCCCCACTGGTTCTTGGGTGTTAGCTGATTTGGGGCTCATCCTTCAGGTGGCAGCTTTAAAAGTTAGGGCACTATGTATGTGGTCCAAACCTTTTGATCTTCAGAGAGAAGTTGGGAGTTCAGGGTTTTCTCCCAATTGTAAGGTGCTGTGTTGAGCCTGGAGTTTATGGCAAGAGTGTGTCTCAGCCTTTTTTACCCATTTCAATTCATGTATTTTTGCAGTTGCCCCATGTGGAGGAGTCACTCAACTAGTTTGGATTTTCTCAGAGGGAATCAATTCATATGTAGCTTTATATTTGGTGCAAATTTGGGAGGACAGAAATTCAGGAGCCTCCTGAATCACCATCTTGATTAAGTCCTAGGATTCATTCTTGGTTCTTCATGTCTTTCAACAGTACAACAAACTATTCACTAAGTCCAGAAAATTCAATTTCTGTATATTTCTGCAATTGATCAGGTACCTCTCCATCATCTCTGTTTATGCATTAATTCTATTCTTCATCATGGGTACCTGGTTTACTCTTTGCCTCATCAAGTTCATTCTTCACACTCTCATCATTATTGTCTTTGACCTTTAATTAAGCTCTATTTGAAATTATTCAACAGTTTTTCAAAAATATAAAGATAATATGGAATTTCATTCATAGTCTAGATTTCAGTCTTACTGTCAGTAATGTGTTAATATTTACCTTTTGCTCCAGCTATACCCTCAAGACCTTGTTAGGATTAAATTAGATACTATATCCAATATGCTATTCGATGTGTAATTTGTGCCATGCATTGTTTTAATTATAGCAATATGGAAATTAATAAAATATAGGCCAAACATTGAGCATCTGTCTCATCCAAAATCTGATCCCAAGTGACTCTTTGTATGTGATTCTGGTGCAGCAAAAATGTTTTTTGTTTTTTGTTTGTTTTGTTTTGTTTTTGTTTTTCAGGGGTTTGTTTGTTTTTATCATGAAATGCCACTGAATTATTTTTCTAATTTTCTGAAGTTCTAACCAACTTTAGTCAGTTAAGTAACTTGTATTTCCCCACCTTCTATATCCCTTTTTCTTTATGGATCTTTTAACATGGTGGCTTTCTGCATTATATTATTAATTGTGAAATTACAGAGAGATTACTCTAAAAAATCTTTATAGCATTTTGTATATCCAAGTAATTTATCCGAGTAATTGCTTGTTAAGTGTTCATTTATTTACTTGTTAATAAATTTCAACTAAATCAGGGCATAAGAATACCATTTGCTACCAAGAGTCAGCATTGTGCTTGATGCATTGATTGTAGGAGTTCTTGGCTAATTGTTTAATGTTGTGAAGAGTGATTCAGTGTTTGGTTGGCCTATAAGAGTTAATGGAAGCTCCAAACATTTTTAGTATTGTTAGGAAATAATGGAAATCAGGAAAAGCATTCCTCGGGCTTTATGATTATGAAATATCCTATGACATAAGTTTTATAGTTAAGATATTTTGTGTGAAAACAATAAGTTGGGTTAGCTGGCCATGAAAAACCTTCCATCTCTATTTTTAGTTAAAAAAAAATCTTGAAAATTGATCTCTGGGGATGCAGAGGTGAGCTAGATGAAAAATAAAAGAATGTTGATATCACTATTGCTTGTAGTAGAAATGTCACAGAGCAGCTACAACTCTGCTATATAACCTAACCTTTCTGTGTACTGGCCATTTATTTCTTTAATTTCTTGACAATAGAATTGTGCACTTTTCTTAGTTTAAATTAGAAATGTCTTCTAGACATTTATCTTCATTGTGACCTCCTGTATAAGGTTCAGGGATTTGGCTGCCTTGGTACTTAATAGAAACTCTTCAAGTCTTTAAAATATAGTGCCTGTAGGTAACAGTGGTATTGAGCATAATATAATCATTTCCATTTAAAAACATATTGCTTTTTTGAAATTATGCATTGTACACTGTAAAAATATGAACTATAATGATAACTCATGGAATAAGTTATTATTATATACAGTGTTAGCCGTGTTAGGTGTGTATTTACAGTACTAAACGGACATAAGAATGCCACTCCTTTGTTGAAACACACATATTTTTTAACAATGAGAACATTTGTTATTTGTCCATTTTAGCAAAATTTAAGTGGAATCCGCCTTAGGCAACAATCCCGGTCTGTCCTTTTTATGTACAATCTCAGATCATGCATCTTTTCCCTAGCATCTCTAAAAGTAGCTCATGTCTCTGCTCTCCGATTCTCCTGTTTCTAGTTCATTTTACCTGACGCAAAAATACTATTCTGTGAGTTGTAGCAAGTAGACATTACGATCTGACTCATTTTGGCTTTAAACAAAAGGACTCTGTCTTCCAAAAAGACTTTTGGATACCAATAGGCAAAGGGGTGTTTGTGAGGCCAGCTAGTAATAGACTTAAAATTGAACTGGATTTTAAATAGATTAGTTTTGCTGCTGCTGCTGCTTCTAGAGTGATTTGGGGGGAAAAAGTTGTAATAAGGTTAAATATGTTCATTTAAAATGTCCCACTGAGTCAAAACGCTCTATGTACTGAGACCCAGATCGTGGAGACAAAATATTTCATACCCTTAATCCTTGACTTCTAATGTGTAAATATATTCCTTTATACTTAATGTTGTTTGGGGAAGTACTAAATAAAACATGTCATTCTACCTGCCATTTCCACTACTGGGCTATGGAGTGTCCTAGATGGAGATATAATGTTGATCCACACTTTATTTTCAAATAGAAGTATAGCTGTATTTTCTCCTTTCATTCAGGGATGTCATAATTCATTTTCTTCTTCAAATCCATGAAGTTTAAATGTGAAAATTACATTGTGGTAAATTGCAAGAAAGTTGATATGTTATTTGATTTAGGATAAAGGATTTATAGTTAAAAGAATTATGTCAGTTTTTTTTAATGTGCTGGTAAAGTGATAAGTACCTGAAAATTAAAATATTTGTAACCTCTTATTTATTTTTTTATCCTTTTGAGTGGAAAACTCTATTATTCTTGATTGGAACATCAGACAGCTGCTACAATATAAAATTATGGTTGATTTTCTATTATGAATAAAAATAGCTAGTGGGAATGTAATTCAGAGAAATATAACACAAAACTTATTTTTCCTCTAAAATTTCTAAACACAACAGCTGTCACATGAGGCTGTATAATAAACAATCAAACACTTCCATAAATAAACTCAAAAGAAATAAAAACTATAAGGATATCTGTTAGCAACATTATCTTAGAATATTTGCTAAGTTAGCTATGAAGAACTAAGTAAAAAAAAATAATGTTTTGTTGGCAATAAAAGAGTTTTATCAGGCTAGGAAGTTGAAGAGTCACAAAATAAGATGTAGTTCTGATAATTGTAAGTAATGTAAGTAGATACAAGTGATATCAGCTACGTAATAAAATAATTGTCTAAATTACACCATTACGTGCATAAATCAATATATATACAGGTGAAAATGAAAACTTGTAAACATATATGTTTATATTTCAAGTGAATGAGTTATTTAGTCTTCCAAAATAAAAATACATTTCTGAGGGAAAAAAGTTAATATTTTACAAATCTAAAATTAGTTTAAATTTATGTTTGATAGAAAATGTTCTAAATATTAAATGAAAAATTAAGTAAAATTACCATGCTTACATACCATGAGGAAAAATTATTTTCTGTAAATTATCACTGTGTTTTGTTTGGTTGTTGATGTAATTTCTTTCCATAGGATACCTCACAGCTGGTTTTGTCTGTTTGTTTTTTCCTGATGTCAGAAGAAATCTAAATATAAACTTCCTCTTTCTGACTTTTTGTGGACCTGAAAAGAATATTTAGATTGATAAAGGTACATACATGCACCCATGCTGGTGTTTCTTACAGGTAGGACTGTTTGTATATATTCATTCACATACACATACTGATACGCACTCAGCTCCCTCCCATTCAGAATAGTCGTTAATACTTGAGTCCATCCACAGTGCCTTGATTCCAGGATTGGAGAGAGTGGCAGGTCTCTTGTTAGAAGTCGACACTTCTAACTAAGATTTTACATACCACCCATTCCACTTCTCTCTAAATAAAATATGTTAATGCTTTCTTTATTTTCAAATTCTAACATGTCTTAAGTATGTATTCCTGTCCAATTTGGTGCTGGTAAAAATAATTTTCACTTAGTGGAACATAATTCTTAAAAAGAGCTTTATTTCTTTTCAATATATTCTCAATTGACTTAATGTGTATACTTTCATAATTATCATATAAATTCATCAATTTATTTCCCACTTGAAGCTACTTTGTTTTCTTATGTGTCAGTGGAATGGCACTTATCTAAACTTGTAAGTAATTATCCTATTGATAAATTAGTTCTTTTTGTTTTTTCTCCATTAGAATTTAACCTTTATGGCCATGGTCATCTTTATTGCTGTTGTTGTTAGTCAACATCGTATCCCAGGTATTAGCATGGAGCTTGGAATCTAGAAGGTCTGAAAGTAAATAAATGACTTAAATGGAAAAATAAATGGCCCGTAAGAAATTAGTTAAAGCAAGTCCTAACATAGTAATTTTCCTGTAATAATCTGAATTTATAATCCATCTGCTTTAGTACATGAAATATTTAGTAGGATCTATTCTACCCACAGTCTGTGTTCATTAACTCTAGGGAATGAAGGAATTTAGGATGTGTTGTATGATATCAAGTAACTAAACATAGCAAAGGAAGAAGTTGAGTAGTCTGTGAAAGATCGAGCTGAGATTAGGAGAGGTCTCATCTGTGCTTCTTGGACCTTGTCCTTCACCCTCATATTTCAAGGATCAACATAGCACCAGTGAAAGCCTACCCTCAGGTGAAAAGTTTTAAGAATAAGAAAATTACCTACATCTTTCTCTTCTTCCAAGTGTCAACTCACTTTGTTTTTCCCAGTTTTTTTTTATTCAGATGGTTATTTGTAATATTTTATCTTAAGTTCATAAATGTTATATATAGATGTTCAGTCCTATATAAAGTACTTCACCTTTACTAGAAGTAGAAATCCTCTACAATTTTTAGTTCATTTTAAAAATAAAAGAACAAGTAAAATAAATACATCATACTTTTTTAATTTACAAATTTTTATTTTTAATATAATTCCAATATAGCTAACATGCATTGTTATATTAGTTTCAGGTGTACAGTATAGTGGTTGAACACTTCCATACAACACCCAGTGCTCATCAGGACAAGTGCCCTCCTTAATCCCTCTCACCTACTTAATCCATCCTCCCACCCACCTCCCCATCAGTTTGGTAACCATCCGTTTGTTCTCTATAGTTAAGAGTGTTTCTTGGTTTCTCTCTCTGTCTGTCTGTCTCCTTTTTTTTTCCTTTGCTTGTTTGTACCACATATGAGTTGAGGTCAAATGGTCTTTGTCTTTCTCTGACTTACTTGCTTAGCATTATACTCTGTCGCTCTATCCATGTTGTTGCAAATGGCAAGATTTCATTCTTTTTTTAATGGGTGAATATATATAACATCTTCCTTACCCATTCATATATCGATGGACATTTGGGCCACTTCCATAATTTGGCTATTGTAAATAATGCTGCTATAGTATAGGGGTGCATGTATTCTTTTGAATTAGGGTTTTTGTAATTAGGGGGTAAAGTACCCAGTAGTGCAATTACTAGATCATAGGGTAGTTCTATTTTTAACTTTTTGAGGAACCTCCATACTGTTTTCCATAGTGGCTGCACCAGTTTGCATTTCCACCAACAGTGAAAGAGGGTTTCTTTTTCTCCATGTCCTCGCCAACTCTTGTTTCTTGTGTTTTTGACTTTGGCTATTCTGACAGATGTGAGGTGATACCTCATTGTGATTTTGATTTGCATTTCCCTGATGATAACTGATGATGAGCATCTTTTTAGGTGTCTGTTGGCCATCTGGTTGTCTTCTTTGGAGAAATGTCTGCTCATGTCTTCTGCCCATTTTTAAATTGCATTATTTGTTTTTTGGGTGTTGAGTTGTATCAGTTCTTTATAGATTTTGGGTACTAACGCTTTATCAGATATGTCATTTGGAAATATCTTCTCCTATTTGGTAGGTTGCCTTTTAGTTTTATTGATTGTTTCCTTCACTGTGCAGAAACTTTTTTATTTTGATATAGTCCCAAAAATACATAATACTTTATTTTATGTAAACATCTAACTTTGATATTGTAGAGGAATGACACTACCGTGGTTCCCTAGAGACTTTGCCCGTATCTTTACAGGCAAAGTTTTTAATTTCAGCTTATCTTAGCCTTTCCAGAATGTCCATTGTCCCTACCCCCTTGGATTAGACCGAAGAAAATGGCTGCTTAGCTGCCACCTCAAATTGCTTCCTCAGCAATAGAACAACTTGTATTGCCATCCTCTAGCCCTTTTTGTCTCAGCATCATGTTATGTTTTTGTGAGATGGTTAGAATCATAGGAGTTGGTACCATTGGCATATTCTTCTTTCCTCTATGTCAGTGGCAAACTGTGTACATTAAAACTGACTCATTTTATCTTTACCGGTCAAATCAGTCAGGCTCTCACATCAGCTCTTTTATGTGCTTAACAGAATGATGATGAAGTCCGTCAGGCAAGGGTTATTGGAGCTACCTTAGAGTCTGTCTGTCACAGGTGCCAATCCCTTACAAGCTATGCTAGGAATTGTATGTTTAAAAAAAAAAAAAAGTAGAGAAAATTTGAGCCTCTGAATATTGTTGAATTTTCTCTTTTGATTTTTGCCAGAACTGGGCTCGGGGCATTTAATATACCATATCACTTTAATACAGTTAGGAAGTTAAATGATTTAAAGCTATTTCCTGTTTCTTGGAAGGCTAGTTTTCATTTGGGGACTTAAATAGAAGTCTACTATTGGTAACAAGATGCAATTGGGAGCCCCCTTTTAGCAAGATGTGTAACTCAAACACACCACTAATTATGACCCCTCCCATGCCAGTTCATTTACTCTAAGTTTCTCTGCTTCTCTGCACAGTTTCTTGAACTCCACTACCAATTTTGGAATTAGCAGTTGTCTCTAGAGGAATAACCACCATTTCTAGGCTCAATTATTTCCTCCTTTCCTAAACTTTTGCCCAGCAATTTCTTATTGACATGGTGGTTCTTCAATGGCTTCAAAAACATGATTTTTCAAGCTCTTCCAATTATTCTCAATTGGAAATTTGAACAAACCTGTAGACCATCATTACTCTAAGATAAACTCTTGTATTGGTATATTTAAAAGTGTAATTTTACCTGTGATTTCTCTATACTTTTGTTTCAAATTTTAAGTATGTCCAAACAATTTCCACAACAAAAATTATACAAGCCACATAAAAATAAGAGGTATAAAAGTTATTTGAAAAGATACATTTTTTCCATTCCGTATTGAAATAGCATCTCTACCAGATCCCAGTATGGCTTTTTCATATTCCGTTCTGAAATACCCACAAACCCACAACTTTACCCCAAAATGGGAGTTAAAAACTAAATGCCAAAACACTCATTCTCCCATTAGACAGACCAAACTGGAAAAATAATATAATGAGTGCAGGTAATGACATGATCTCATTCAGATACATGAAACAGAGCCCTCCAACAAAATTAAGGGCTGAATTTCATATGGGTTTAAAGTACACACTCAGGGGCGCCTGGGTGGCTCAGTCATTAAGCCTCTGCCTTAGGCTCAGAGTGTGATCCCAGAGTCCTGAGATCAAACCCCACATGAGGCTCCTCCACTGGGAGCCCGCTTCTTCCCCTCTCACTCCCCCTGCCTGTGTTCCCTCTCTCACTGGCTGTCTCTCTGTCAAATAAATAAATAAAATCTTTAAAAAAATAAATAAAGTACACACTCAGGACTCTCTCTGCCTGGGTTAGAAACTGGCCCTGCCATTTTTTTTACTATGGGACCTGAATGAGTTGTTTCAACTTGCATAATCCTCTTTTTTCCTATCTGTAAAATAGGAATAATTATCAATGATAATAATTAAACCTACCTATCTCGTAAGGTTGTGTAAAGGAGTACGTGAATGGGAAGAAATCAGAGAGGGAGACAAACTCTTAACTATAGGAAAAAAACTGAGGGTTGCTAGAGGAGAGGTGGGTGGGGGGATGGGGTGACTGGATGGGAATTAAGGAGGGCACCTGATGATGATGAGCACTGGATGTTATATGCAACTGAAGAATTACTGAATTCTGTATCTGAAACTAATGATGTACTGTATGTTGGCTAATTGAATTTAAGAAAAAGAAAAATATATGATTTAGTATGTATAAAGTTATTAGAATGGTACCTGGAATATAGTGCATGTTTAATAAAAGGAAAATGCATGCCCCCAAAATAAGCGAGTAAGCAAGAAATAGGAAACTTGGGCTCTTAGAGTCATTAATACAAAAAAAAAGAAAAGGAAGAAATTAAAGAATTTCTCTGGATCATGGGGGAATTAAGTTTCAAATTACTCGTGTGTCACAGCAGAGAAAGCAAGAAGCTGAACTGAAAACTCTTAAGTGGTATAACTCTTCTTAAATTAAACTGATATGTTAACCGATTCATTTGATGCTCATTTTAAACATTTTTAGACCTCTTTTGCAATACTATTCAACTCTGCCATCTACCATAAAAGCCATTCTTAAAGGTACACATAATTCTTGTTACTGAAGGTATCTTACTCAAGTGTCATACCACTTACCACTTTCATGACCACAAGCCTAATACTGTCTGAGAATTAGAAAATTAAAATTTGTTTAAAACGTGTACTTGAAAATTTAATGTCAGTCATAAACTTATTAGTTTTCTTCTAATTCAGATTGAATTTGTTGACATTCAGTATCACTATTTTAACAGAATGTAACAATTTGTAGTTACTGAACAATATTTCTCAATATTATTTCTCCCAACTATCCAAATAACAGTGCAAATAACTCAAATGAAAAACAATTATTAACTAAAATAGAACTACTTAAGGGGCGCCTAGGTGGTTCAGTTGGTTAAGTTTCTGCTTTCAGCTCAGGTCATGATCCTAAGGTCCTGGGGTTGATCTCTGCATCCGGCTCCCTGCTCATCAAGGAGTCTGCTTCTCCCTCTCTCTCTGCCTCTACCCCCTGCTCATGCTCATGCTTGTGTGCTCTCTCTCTCTCTCTTTCTCTAATGAATAAATTAAAAAAATATTTAAAAAAATAATAAATAAAACTACTTAAGGACATTCATGCCTATTATTTTATGCAGCACTTGCTTTTTTTATAAGTTCCAGAAACAGTGTCTAGAAAGAACTCCTTGGATGTGTGTGTTAGATCCTTTGATTTTTTTTCCCCTTGTATTCAGCTGTATTAATAAGTTAAGAAGAGATTTGAACAATACATGTAAAAATAATCTAAATCCTAGATAACTGTTCAATAATAAATATTTTATAATAACAATAGAAAGATCCATAACCTTTTCTAAACACCTAAACCTTTCCTAAAGACTCTTAAAATATTTTTTGATTTGAGAATTCAGTTAAGAATTTAATGCTAATATACAAGTATTTCAATTACATAGATAATACTTTATTATTTTATACGTTAGTACCTGTAGTAATTAATTTTTGAGCTAAGGCCTTAGATTCAATGTATTTATGTCCTTGTATAAGTTCTTACTTTACTTACTGATAGCTGCTACCTGTTGTAACTATCAACTTGCTTTTTAATATCATTTCACCCTCCTGTGTCACTAAGAAATAAATCTCTAGAATAATACTGTTTATTCAGGGAGAAGAGCATTGTGTTATTACTATAAAAATATTTTTTGCCTTTGCTTTGATTTCTGTAACCAAGTGGAAAAAGTTTCATGTCTGGAGTTTCTGACTACATAAAGGGAGGTGTTAGGTGTATGATTAAGATATTTAGGTTATAGGGGCGCCTGGATGGCACAGTGGTTAAGCGTCTGCCTTCTGCTCAGGGTGTGATCCTGGAGTTCTGGGATCGAGCTCCACATCAGGCTCCTCCACTGGAAGCCTGCTTCTTCCTCTCCCACTCCCCCTGCTTGTGTTTCCTCTCTCGCTGGCTGTCTCTATCTCCATAAATAAATAAAATCTTTAAAAAAAAAGATATTGCGGTTATAGTAATGAGCATATGCAATATAGGAGTAACCTAATTTCCAATGACTGAACAGGAAAATAGGCTAGCAGAGCCTTATCGTTGAAATTCTCTTTGTATAAATTATTTATTCTAAATAACTATATTGGTTAGAAAGTTCACACTTACATATTTGATATTGTAAAGCTATTACCTAAAATCGATCCTGGAGCAGTGCAAACTATGGAAAAGCTTCTTCTTCTAACCAATACAGATTAGGTTATATGGTATCATTTGTATTTTCTGGTCAGCTTCCCAGCTCCTTAATTTTGGACGTAGAGTTCAGTCAGCTCCAATGTTGTTATATAGAAAAACAAAAAACATTAAAAAAAAAAACCCAAAAAACAAAAACAACACCAAATACCCACGAGTAAATGTTTGCTTGATAAGATACACAGGAGAGTGTCTTTCACTTGCTTTCAATGCTAGATTTATTTACTTATTTTCTTACTTATTTCTGAATTTTATTTTCTCCATTTATGTCTAATTTAACTGATATTTTGCTATATTAATTCCTCCTAGCCATTTTCTATATTTTTATTTCCTTTTTTATTCTCTGAATTTTTTGCTAACCTCCTTATTTATTTCAATTTATACATAACTACACCATTTTGATTTATTAATGTAGTACCTGGTACCAAATCTTTAACCATTAAAACAGACAAACAAAATCAACAACTACAATAATATGCCAACATAAGAGTGAAAAAAAAAAAAAGCTAAAAAAAGTAAAAATTGCACAGCTGTTAAAAATAAACCACTCACCATTAAAATGTAAGCAACTATTAAATATATCTTATTGAACATATGAGATCCAAATAAGTTATGGAAAATACATTATAAATTATATACAAATATACATACAAACACACAAATTTTAGTAGTGCCAGCCATGCACCATGATACCTATTTGAAAATTAATGCATAGTACACACCAAATGTGTGCATTTTACATTATTTGACAAAAATGGGTACTTTCTGATTATTGGTTGCAGAATTCTATATTTCTCCCTTTGTGTTGTTCAGATTGTTTTTACATTTGTGTTTGTTTTTTGTGTCTATCTTTTCTATTTGACCCATCTATAAATAGCTAATGTGAATTAGAATGCCTCATTTTGGTGGACTTACCAATTTCTTACTCTAATTTTATCAATTTTACTTAATATATGCTAAATCTATTCCATCTAAACGAACATATTTCTAATTGCCTAATTTCTAATCACCTTTGATGACTTACAGATTTTATCATGATGCAATAACCTTATTTATTCCTAATATTGATTTTGAAAGTCCATATAATTTTAATATATTAACACCAGATTTTTTGCTCATTGTTGTTACCCTCATATATTTTTATATCATGCTCTTATATTCAACTTCCTTCAGAGCTTAGTCTTTATAGCTGTCTCATGTAAAGAGCAAAAGACATTCTTTAAATCAAATCTTAACAAGAGTGTTTAGTGCATTTAAGTTTGTTGTAAAATCAGCTATTTGGAAATGCTTCTAAAAGTTAGTTTAAAAAAAATCTGTAAGTATTTTTTTATTTTCATTTTTTATCCTTTATATGTTTTCGATAGTAGACATCCATACCGTTTACTAAAAACACAAGAGTTTTAGGATGCTCTCACCAATTTTTTCCCACAATTTTGTCATGTGGAATTTTAATTGTATTTTGTGTGTGTCAGTGTAATTTATTTTAGTTTCTTAAATCTTATCTATTCTGGCATATCAACTCTTATTGCTAAAGTCAACCACACTTCATTATTTCTTTCATATCTTCGGCATTTTACTTTCTCCAAAGGTATTTGCAACGTGTTTGTATGGTAAATCTGAGGCCTTATGTTTATGAGATTGTTCGTAGAATGGCCTTATATTTGATAAATTTGTTTGGATATAAAATTCTAGACACAGTGTTATCTTGTTGAAAATAATGCTGCATTCTTGAGAATAGATTTTTAAATCTTGCTATTGAAAAATCTAATGGTAAGTTGACCCCAACTCATTTGCATGTATGATCTTCTCTTTTTGAATTTTTTTATGTTCCCATTGTATATTCTTAAATATCTCTGTACTTAAATTTGCTTATTTTCCTATCTTAGTAGTCCAGAGTCTTCTTTATCCTGAGATTGTTCACCCTTCTTACATTCTACAAAACATGTCTCTTCTAAGTATTTTTTTCTGTTCTTTTTAAATTTTCTCTTTCTGAGATTTCTGTCATTAGGATTGTGGCAATGAGATCACAGCATTTTTCTCTTACCCTTCATACATGATATTTCTCTTAATTTTTATTATATATTTATTATTTCTTTGTCCTCTTTTACTACATTTTCGGGAGTGCCTCTATCGGAGCTATCATTTCAGTATTTTTTCCCCCAGCTGTATTCATTATATTATTTATCCAGTCTACTCTTTTCTATACTTCAGTAATCACATCCTTAAATATAATATTCCCATGTGGATTTCTCTTATGATTTTTAGTTTATTACACATTATTCTCATTTCCTGTTTTTTAAATTTTAGTGTGATTAATAGGTTTATATTTAATTATTTTTCTCTCTTTTATGGTAGCCTATTTCCAAAAGAATTCATACTCCAGTTTCTTATTTTTCTTGTAAGATAATTTGTTCTCTTCCTGTGTCTCGATATTTTGGCATGTGAGAATCATATAACTGAGGATTATGGGTTACTTTTGTAGTGAAAAGTATAGAGAAGACGGGCTGAATATCCAAATTAGGTCTAAAAAATAAGAGGTTGAGTCGTCTCTTGTATTGATATCCAAATCACCATAATTTCATACTTCATTCCATTACACATCTCTTTTTTTCAAAGATTTATCCTTTAGCTCTATTCAGCATTCTCCCAAGTGATACTAAGAAGGTACTTATTTGACTGCAACCCACAGGCACTGAAATTAGAATTTAGATAAGGAAGTGACTGCTCAAAGCTGGTCAATTCCTCCCCCTCCCTGTTTCATGTCCTCAACCCTGCAGGGGTTTCTGCATTGACCTACTTTTTCTCCTGTGGTATCTTGAGCAGTACAGAAGCAGGCACTTACAGTCCTAAAGCAAGAGAAATGGATAAACAAAACTGGGATTTCTTTCTATTTTTTTTTTTTTTATCATACCAGAGCCACGATTCCCTGCTGCCACCAAATTCTCATATACCATTTCAAAGACGCACTTTGATACCCCAGATACTATGTAACAGTTTACTCCATGTCTTGAGGTATTTTCTCTGTAATTCCCTTGATCATGGAAGATGGAGTCAGCGATCTGTGGTTATTTCTAGTAATTTCTAGAAAATACTAATGAAGGCTTCTCTAAAACCCTATCATTTATTTAAAAGCTACTATTAGTAATTCATTTTCTTCCTTTCTTTCTTTCTTCCCTCCCATCCTCCCTCCCTTGTTTCTCCTACTGTTCCTTGTAGCTGAAGGAATCACTAATTGACAAAATAACACGTACATTTTCTATTAACAAAAATATCCATTATAAAAGTTATTAATATATAGACAAATCTCAAGTAAAGTAATAAAATTCACTTAAAACCACTCAGAGATATTAACTGACAGCATACTGTATATAAACTTTAATATTTTATTATGCACAAAGTATAGTTAGGATTATATGTATAATTATATATATAAACACATATATATGTTTATAAATGCAAGCATTACCAATAACATATATTTTTGCATATGAATACCAATTAAATTCATTTCAATCCTAAAGAAACAGGTTAAAATGTACACATTAAAACATACTTATTTTTTTTTATAATTTCAGGCCAAATTATATGGTATATGTAAATTTTTAAATTTTAAATAAAATGTTTTAATATCCTAAATTTAACATATTTTCCTCCTTTAATGTTCTTTACAATTTACAAATTTTCTCAAAATTTTTCAAGAGAAAAACTTCAGAGGAAATCTGACCGCAGTAAATTTGAAGAAGGGACGAACACTTTGTTTTTTGTAAAACCCAAAGCATCCTCTGAATGGCTCAATTTTGAAAATGTCAGTATTTGTATTCATTTTAGATTTCATCATCAAGGCCCTGTACTCAAAGTGTTTTTAAAAATAGATCAATTGAGAAATCATATAATTAAATTTTATACAAAACACAGTGCTCCAGTGATTTAAAGTTAAATCATAACTATGGAATTTTATAAAGCATAGAAAGTTTAAACTTTTACTTATGTTTTTCTTTAATCTGTACAGGAAAAAAATGATTTATGGCTAAGTCAATACTTTTTATATAATCAAACTATAAAACATAAAACCTTAAAGTTCTTTTTAATATCAAATTACATATACAAATTTACCTGATAAATTGTATAGTATGTATTTTCTGTCACTTGGCTTCTTTAGTTTTCAGGAAAGTATTATTTACGTAAAACATGTTATATAATTCCATAAATCGAATAATCTAGTTGAAATTATCTTTTGACATATAGATGATATCTCCATGTTTATTCTTTGATAAACATCATTCATTAAAAGTTGCCCTGAGAAAACTGAGATGATAAATCAATGACAGATTTAAAATACCAAAAACAATAAATATGGTTTGTACATTCTGGGATTCTTTAGCAATAAGCATTTTTTTTTTAATAAAGACACTAATGGTCACAAAATAGGTAACTTTGTGCCACTTGAACACCAAGTAAGTTACAGCAGGAAGAGAGATTGCAATTATATAGTAGGTAGACATAATAAAATTAAACTTTTTGACCAGAGAATCCATCTTATGACTGTGTTCCCTGGGAGGGGCTAGAGGTCGCATCTGTTGAGAGACACGTCTTTCATGTTTCTGCACATCTTATAAGCAGAGGTGTTGGCTGTTTTTGTTTCAGACCACCTTTCTGGGAGTGTATTTATTTGAAAGTGCCTTGGCACATCGAGTTTGTCCCTCTGGAGTGAAGGGAGGATTTACTTGCTTGTATCCTATTATAATAAGTCTGGGTTTAGGGGCGCCTGGGTGGCGCAGTCGTTAAGCGTCTGCCTTCGGCTCAGGGCGTGATCCCAGCGTTCCAGGATCGAGCCCCACATGAGGCTCCTCCGCTAGGAGCATGCTTCTTCCTCTCCCACTCCCCCTGCTTGTGTTCCCTCTCTCGCTGCCTGTCTCTGTCAAATAAATAAATAAAATCTTAAAAAAGAAAATAATAAGTCTGGGTTTACCGAAGTTGGAGTCCTTCAGGCGTGACACAAACCCACTGTGTGCAGCACCTAGCTTAGCCTCTTGTTTCACCACTATGATGGTTGTGGGGGAGGTAATACCACAAACGTAGGGCTTAAGACAACAAAAATGTATTATGTTACAGTTTCTATAGGTCAGAAGTTTGCGCATACCGTGGTTCAGATCTTTATTCAGGCTCTCATTGGGCTGAAATCTTAAGTTTTGAGTAGAGCTGTGGTTGTCACCTGGGGCTCAGAGGCCTCTTCCAACTTCATTGATTGCTGATAGAATTAAGTTCCTTGCAGCTATAAGGGCTGAGGTGTCTGTTTCGCTGCTACCTGTCAGCAAGGGACTGCTTTTAGCTCTCACGGGCCATCCTAAGTTCCTAGCCGTGTGGCCCCACAGAAAATTAGCAAGCATGTTTTCATTGTTTCTGGCCAGTCTAATTGGCAATTAAATCTTTCTCATTGGCTGGTACCATGGTGTATGTCAAAAAAGAAATGCCTGATTTACTTTCCTGAGAGCTCCAAAAACCTTGCTGTTGACCATGAGACTTATTTTGCAGGAGATGTAATCATGGATCGTGATCATGGAATCAAGTTTTCCTAATCTAGCCTTATCTTACAGAACCTGCAGTTCTAACAGAGAATAGATTGCACATTCATATTCCTTTTTTTTTAACATTTTATTTAATTATTTGACATAGGCAACAAGAGAGGAAACACAAAGCAGAGGGAGTGGGAGAGGGAGAAGCAGGTTTCCTGCTGAGCAGGGAGCCCAGTGTGGGGCTCGATGCCAGGACCCGGGGATCATGACCTGAGCTGAAGGCAGACACTTAACGACTGAGCCACCCAGGCGCCCCTTCTACGTTCATATTCTAAACTAAGACATCAGCTCAGAGAAATCTTCCTGATGGGTTTGAGTAATGTTCTTGAAGATACAGTAATTTCACAGAACTAGTAGCTAATATATTATGTTCAAATACATGAAATCAAAAGACAGAAATATCTCTGGTTTCTCTAACAATCATTTCTAGTGAACGATTTAGAGAATTTTTTTTCCCTCAAATTCCTGAATCCTTAGGTTTTGCTGAATCAGAGGTCAGGAGTCCTGGTACTAGTAGTGGGCGCTGATGAAGTTGCTTCCACTGGGGCCACAGGCAGATGTTGTGGTTATTATTACTTTGCAATCTGGGCCCTTTTGTGGACCAGCAGACAGAGTTAACTTTGCTTGCCTGAGTCATTGGGCCTGTTGACCATCAGAAACTAGGTCTACTACATTACGGGTGCAGCCCATGGTGATGTCACTTCATTCTTCCATGCCTGATGGTGGTAAATGGGATGTTGCCACAGCCGTGGGCCACAAAGGGTAAAACAAGTAGGGTTTGACTTCTTCAGGATAAAGTTTGTGATCAACCAACCTAGATTTTCTGAAATACTAGCCACAGATAAGGACAATCTATCTTTGGTACTGGAGGAGGCAGAAAATTTTAGCTTTGGAAAAAGTTGCCGCAATGAGTATAGCTTGTTCCAGTAACACTTCCGAATTATGTCTTCTGTAGATAATGCAGACTGTGTTTCTAGACTACTCCAAGATTTGTTACAATTTTGGCTTCTTTCTGGTCTAAATAAGACTTTTTTTTGTTATTTTTTTTTTCAGTCACTTGAACTCAAACTGAATACTAATAGAAAATTCTATGTGTGAAAGAGATTGGTCCAGAAAAGCTTTTTCAAGTGAAAGAGCAAGCAGATGGGAATGTAACACTAGGGAATTCTAATATTTAAGGTTTGTGAAGGGATGAAATCCCTAAAGAGAATAAAATTGCTGAACCAGAAGGTAGTACAAAACTAATGATGTTGAAGGTATTAAGCCAAAATAAGATTTCAAGTAGGAAGAAGCAGTCAATAATGTCAGTTTCATAAAGAACCAGACAGATGAAGATAGAAATACTCTTTTTATCTGTTTTTTTTTTTAATTTGGCAATTACTAGGTACTTGGTTATTAGCGTAGCTTCTCTGATTTTAAAACTCAATAATACGTACTTCCCTTGCATTGATTTTTGCTGTTACTCTATTGAGTGTATTATTATATTAGCAATATTATTTTTTATGCTCATTATTTTCAAGTGATTCATATTTCCAGTATCTTTTTCTATCCTTTTTTGAACATGTTTATGCTTATTTAAATCTTTTAGACTTGGTGTTCTATTAACCCATTTAAAAAAAGAGAGAGAGAGAAAATATAAAAGAGATATGAGCCCACATACCAGTGTGTTAATATCCATATAATAAGAATCCAAAATGAAGGGTAGTAGTAATATAGGGGATAAAAATATTTGAAGAAATAATGATTAAGAATTTTCTTTTTTTTTTTTTTTTAAAGATTTTATTTATTTATTTAACAGAGATGGAGACAGCCAGCGAGAGAGGGAACACAAACAGGGGGAGTGGGAGAGGAAGAAGCAGGCTCATAGCAGAGGAGCCTGATGTGGGGCTCGAACCCAGAACGCTGGGATCACGCCCTGAGCCGAAGGCAGACGCTTAACCGCTGTGCCACCCAGGCGCCCCGATTAAGAATTTTCTTATATTCAAGGAAGATGAGAAACCTTCTACTTATCTTGAAAAAGCACAATATTTAAAAAAAAACTACATTTACAACTAGCATAGAGATATTTAAGAACACAATACACATCAACTAAAATATGCATATTTTTTCAACTACACACAAAAATTACAATATACTAAAAAGATGTATTTTTATATGCTAGCAATTAATAACAAAAATGATTAAAACTACTATTTAAAATTTCATCCAAATACATGAAATCCTTGAGGATAAATTTAACAATATGCATGAGGAATCAAGCTCCTGACCAGGAAAAAAACAAAACAAAACAAAACTATGTGTGGGTTTTTGGAGCCCACCATAGGCAATTACAATTTACCTGGCAGACCTCATGGGGAGGAGCTGCCTTCCCCACACCAGATTTGGTGCACAGTCAGTACATTGTAGTATCTAAAGAAAATTACAGTCAAGGACTCATGCTCCCCTAGTTGGCCATCTTCTAAGGCTTAGCTACATTTCTAGTCCAGGTGCCTTCCACTTGGCAGTGTCTATCAGGGACATCTGAAGACATTTTTCTCCATTCTCGCTCAGTAGTCAGTACTTTTCCACTCCTATTCTTTTCCCCATTCCTCTCTCCTCTCCCTAGGTCCATAAAATTGTAGGAGTCTTTTGTGGGGGAGGGGGGAAGCTTTCTCAATAGTGTAATGATCTTCTCCCCTCTCTGTGTGCTGATCCACCTGAGTGATAGTCCATGAAGGAAAAATGGAACAGGAGGCAGTTGCCATCTTCTGTTTTTAGATTCTTGCTTATACTATGGCAGTAAATGATTGAAGTCTTGACTGTCACTTTCATTTTGGGCTTGTTGCTTTAATAGTCTGTCCTGACACCTGGTAACTCAAGCTCTCTCTCCAGCTCAGCAGAGCTCCTTACAATGTATTTAAGACTTGTACACTGAAAAGTAAAAACATTCTTGAGAGAAATTAAGGAAGAAAAAGACATGTTACATTAAAGGATTGGAAAAATCAGTATTTTGAAGATCTCAATTCTCTCAACTTCATCTGTAAATTCAGAGTAATCTCAGAATCCCAGATTTTTTTTTACACATTCACAAGCAAATTCTAAAATTTATAGAAAGACAAAAGATATAAAATAGTCAAAATAATTTGAAATGGATGAACAAACTTGAAAGGTTTATATCTTATTTAGTTACAGTGTTCCAGAGAGTGTGGTATTTAAATAAGGATAAGTATATATATTAATGGAACAGATTACAGAGTACAGATTTGCCCACACACAAATGGTCAAGTGGTTGTCTTTTGTTGTTCCAGATTTCTTTTAACTTGTCATGTTAAATAATTTTTAACTCTCAGAAAAGTTGAAAGTAGAGCATATTTTCCAAATATCCTTTACTTGGCTTCCCATAAGGTTAACATCTTAAATAACCATGGAAAATTTGTTAATACCAATAAATCAATATTGGTAAAATACTATTAACTATTGACTTTGCTTGGATTTCAGCAGCTTTTCCAAGGTGTTTTGTTTTGTTTCTGTTCCAGGATGCAAACCAAAATACTATACTGTATTTATTTTTCATGCCTTAGGCCCCTGCAGTCTGTGAGTGTCTCCGTCTGTCTTTCCTTGTTTTCCATGATCTTGATACTTTTGAAAAGTGCCTTAGTCTCTGCTCTCCTGAAAAATCACAGGAAAATGCAATCTTTTAGTCTACTTAAGTCATATGTTAGTTCTGCTATTGAAAGCTATATATTTTGAAGTGTTTTTTTTTCTTTTCTGATAATAACTAAAAAAAAAAGTGAAGTCATTTTATTAGGTTAAAAATATTTTGCCAAACATATTATCTCAAGTCTTTGTGAGATGTCCTTTATCACTTGCCAGGAAGTTATCATTTTGGCATCTCAGGCCAAAGTACAGAATACTAAATCCTTTTCATCCTCACCATTCTAATTAACCAACTGTTCAATTGCACATTGTCACTTTTCTTCAAAAATCTCAAATTTCAACTAGTATAAAAGTTAAAACCACATCCCATATCCTCAAATCTTCTAATTTTTCACAATATCCTTTGCTCAAGCTTTTCATTTTTAAAATGTTTTGATTATATATATACCAAAGTTGTATAGCTACAGAATTGGCACCGTGTTAATTTTATATTGTCATTGCTAAATTACTTCCTTTTCAATGATAGTAGTCATTATCCTATTGCTGTATATTTTGGAATAGATAGATAACTTATTTTTTCTTATGCTTAGTTGAATTTTGCTGGGTCTGGAAAAAATGTAAACATTTATTCTAGGGGCATATGTAAGATAGGATGCACTTTTAAACAACAACTCAACTACCTTGATTGGGAGAGTATCATGGGAAATTTTACGTATCTGATTATAGAAGACATGTTATTTTTAATAGTCCATTTCTACTCATTTTACTTCCAAATTTTTAAGAAAAGTATGTTCACTAGGTTGACAAAATGAGGTAAAAATCACAAGGTTAAAAAGTATGCTCAATTAAACAAATGCTCTACTCTGTTCTACAAAGATTACCTTCTCTCAGTTTTGAAATCTATAAACAAAGCTGTTGAAATGCTTCACTCATGTTTCTGGCATTAAAACCAATACATAATTCAAATTAAATGCTCTAATAAACAAGGCTCTAATTTATTATTTCACATGACTGCATATACAAGAAATACTTGTATTATTACAGTTGCACCACCTCATTTTCTTTTATAATTCATTTTGTAACCCCTATAGGCACTGACATAAAAGCAAATCAAAAGATTAGGGGAAAAATATTCTTTATCCATGCTTGTTTCTAAAACCCAAGTTCAGTTGCCCGTCACTCAAAAAGCCAGTAGTCAAATGAGTTTTGATTGAAAGGTGTATGAGCTTTTTTCAGGAAGCCGGCCACCTAGGGAGAAGGTAGACTCTTGTCCAACTCCAAGGTTTCTGCCTGGCCCAGGGATTTTTAGAGGGGTTTGGGGCAGTTAAGGCAATGCAGTGATCTGTAACATTTCTGGATTATAAGCAGACTCAATGGTGCTAGCTACAGACCTTATCATGGTGCCTAGAGGTTGTGCAAGGGGGGCTAGTCCCTTAGTGCCCAGGGGTTGTGCAAACGGGGCTTGCGGTCTGGTTCCGTGGTGCTAGGGATGGGGTTGTGCATGAGAGTCTGGCTTCTGTTTCATGACATGTAGAAGTTCTCTGGTTTTGTTTTTTGTTTTTTTGTTGTTGTCGTTTAGGAAAGAATGCATGATCTATAGATAATACAAAGAAAGGTTTAATCAATCATGTGGACTGTGGGTGCTTGTTGAAGCTGAAACACTATTGGATTGGCTGGAGGGGTCAAGGCAGTGTCATGCTCAGTAATATGATTTAGTTTAAATATTTAAATATGAATCTATCTTTTAGCCCTAAATGTGCAATTAGATGTAGAGAGCTATATATAACTTATTTTCATAACTACATATTTAAAGATGAGTTTATTTGCCAAAATACATTTATACTCACCCAACTTAGAGTTTTAATTAAGAATGCTAAGTAGTGTACTTTTAAAAAGTGAGATGTAATTTAAATACCATAAATTCATACTTTTAAAGTATACAATTCTGTTTGTTTTAGTATATTAACAAAGTTCTGCAACCATCCTGTCACCACTAATTCCAGAATATTTCATCCCAAAAGTAAAGTAGGTACTCATTAGCAGCCACTCCCTTTTCCTCCTTCTCCTAGTGTTGGAAATCATTGGCATACTGTTTTTATGGAAGTGCTAATTTTGACTTTACATATAAATGGAATTACACAGTATATGATTCTTGTGTCTGGTTTTGTCACTTAACATAAATGTTTAAAGATTCCACCATGATGTGGCCTCTATCAGTACTCCATTGTGAAGTCTAAATACTATTTCATTGTACAGATACAGTGTGTATTATTCCTCTTTTCATCATTTGATTGACATTTGGGTTGTTTCCCATTTTTGGCTGTCAAGAATAATGCTGCTGTGAACATTCATGTAGAACTTTTCATGTGAACATGTTTTCAGTTTTCTTGTGGATACACTTAGGAGGGAAATTGTTGGGTCATATGCTAACTTTATGTTTAACTCTACTGAGGAATTGCAAACTGTTTTCCAAAGCAAATACCTTTTACATGCCCACATGTGTATGAGGCTTTCAATTGCTACACTTCCTCACCAAGACTTGTTATTGTATATCTCAATTACAGCTGTTTGAGTGGCTGTAAATTTTATCTTGTTGTTTTGATTTGCATTGCACAAAATGACTAAAATTGCTGAAAACCTTTCCATGTGCTTATTTGCCATTTGTATATCTTCTGTTTTAAAACTGGCTTTCCGGTGTTAGGGGAAATATGGTATAGTAGGGAGCTAGAAAAGCTGAAGAAAGTTGCAGACTTTCAAAAATCTTTCTTAATCTCAAAATTATTGAGTTTACATTTAGTCAGCCAACAATTTCGATCAATATGAAGAAACAACAATAATAGCAAAAATAACTAAGAGCTATACATTTTAAAATCCCATTACTTTCCTGAGGAAAGAGTTTAGATACTGTGTCTAGAGGAGCATTTTTCCTTGTAAAAAGGATTGAATCACAATGAAAATATTTGAATTATCTAGACTTTAAGAGTCCTTTCAACCGAAGCAATTTTTATTTTCATATTCGTTATGTTTATTCTCTCTATATTCATCCCAACAGCTCCATCATGACTTACGAATGCTATTTCCTTAGATCTGTTTCTTTATCTTATTGAATACTTAAAAATATATAGCATTCAAATTATTGAATGGTTAAATATATATATAAATTATATAATATATAAAAATTAATATAAATTTTAAAAATAGAAAACTTATCATTAAACCAAAAGCAACTGTCATGAGAGAGCTAGAGTTTTACACAGAAGAGGAATAATCTAATTGACCAGTAAGGCGTGTAATAAATTTTTAAACATAATTTTTGCTTGAAAGTAGTAATGAAACCAACAATAATACTGAAGATAAAAAATAAAAACATTATTTATCAATCTTTCCTCTGAGGTTTCAAGAACTTCCATATAAAGTACACTTGGAAATATTTTAAATAATCCATAAAGAATTGAGTACCAGAGCTACAGAAGTTTCTTTAACATGCTATTGTTAATCCAACTTACTTTTGTACTGACTGCAAGAATGTTAAATGAGAAATTGTCACACATGAGGTATCAGATTTTTTAAAAAAGTGAACTTTATTTTAGAGTACATAGATACCAAGAACAATTCAGTTTTTTATTCAGAGGGAAGTTAGAACATACTTACCACTTGTGCTATCCACCGTCACCTTCTAATGTATCTAGTTTCTAAGGCATCCTATTATAAGTTGCTTATACTCCAAGGAGCAAGAGCACCAAAACTGATCAATGATTAGTACTTCCTTTCCATTTTTTTTTTTTTTTTTGCACTTGTCACTACAGAGTTTGGTGATAGTTCATTGCTATCTAGTATATTCTACTTTGTAAGTATGTTACCAATTTATCTTGTATATTGTCTATCACCTGCACTCAAATGTAGCTTTCATGAGGGCAGGGTTTTTTCCTACTTTAATCATAGTTCTAGTCTCAATGTTTGTAAACATGCCTGGTGGAGGTAGGGTATTCAACAATTACTTGTTGAATAGAATGAGTCATTCTTAGATTGGAAGTTAGTTAGATATTAACATATCACCACCCAACTCTTCATTCAACAAATATTCAGTTGGCATCTACTATGGGTTAGGTACTCTGATACAGTGTGGAAATACACGAATGAGCTGTAGTCTTGTCCAAATGTTATGATTGAAGTTTACAAAATTTTGTCACTATGTGTCATGTATGACAAACCTTAAATTTTTGCTATATAATGGAAGATTTTTAAATTGGATTCCATTCGGGATTAATGGATGCTTTCTATTTTGTTACAAGGCATATTTTCTGACCCTGACAAGGTTTATTAAACCGCTCAATGGTAAGAGAGAGTTCTTCCCCAATATTTGAGTGTTTTGCTTACCAAGAGTAAGCTTTTTAGGCCACACAGCTATTTATGTCAGTTGTAGGTATTATTGTATTTAAAAATAGTTTTATATCCTATAGATCAATGAAATATGGGTATAAAATAATACAAATTGTTCTTTGTAAGGAAATAGTTTGAAAGTTTCTGAAAGATTGATAAATGGGATAAAACAAAATGCTGTTATTTTAGGTATGGGTAAGAATTTTTTAAAGCTGGTATAAAAAAAACCTATAGAAAGTGATGTCAGATGAACATACTTCCCACTCTGCTTTAAGAAAAAACCTAAAAATTATATATTAAACCATTTAAAGCACACACAAACAGGTCAGATGTGTAACATTTTTATGATTCTCTGAAATAAATTTGTTCTGTCCTATGCAGATTTTGGGGTATGTACAATAGAATAATATGTTAGAGTGTCTAACATGAGTTCAGATCTCACCTGTGCCTTTCATAATCTATGAGAATCCACATCAAAATAGCTAATTTCATGGTCTTCAGTTTTCTAATCTGTAAAATTTTGTGATGTTTCATAATATAAAAAACAAAGTAAATGCCAAAACAAGATTACTTAAAAATTTAAGATGATGTTGCAAACATTTAATTCTTAGAAGTTAAAAGTATATTTCAAATAACACAAAACATTAATTGCCCTGAGAGTCTTTGTGTTTCATGACAAAATTTGCAAATGTAGATCAATTTATTTCAGTTTGCTTTGACCTTGGTGAAATGGTTAAGAATGTATTGGAAAGCGATTCAAGCTGAGTGTTAGGGTACATGTTGTTTCATATAAAGTCACTTCCTTTGTTTAATTATGAATGCTTTGGTTTTGCTGAAATGATCAAATTTGCCTTTGCTAATTTTCCTAATTAAGATTTCAGTTATTGAATGCATGTTGAAGTATTCCTATAATAACATTCACATATCTTTGTATTTTTTCTACTAAAGTACTTATAAAAACGGTAGCCTATAGAGAATACTGAAATACTGGAAAATGCAGTGAGTAGTAGGAGATAGTAATCAAAAAAGGCAATATTCTAACTTCATAGTAGGTTAACAGCACTCCACAGAATCATATGTCAAACCTGACAATATAAGACTACCGTTTACTTAGATGGCATTAAAAAATTCAGTGTATCCACATTTAACTTTTACTTATGCACGTGATTCATGAATATTCAAACAATATTTTATATATGTAAATACTTATAGTGAGACTGAATATTAAGTATCCCTCAGTAAAATCTACAACATTTAATATATAATATATAATTAAATTCATGGAGAGGAGGTTTGGAATTTGACTTACTAAGGAGATTGACTTGTATAAATTATAATCGAAGTCTTGAATATTAAATACACATTTTTTTCTGAACACTGTTTCCCACATTCATGTCAGAACACAACAGAAATATATGCAGAGTAAAATGAAATACTGAATCTTGATGAAGTGTTTTAAATTGTAACACCTCCAACATGGACATATATATTTTTAATATTCTTTAAAATGTTTAATTTTATTTTCAATAAAATTTACCTTCTAACAAGATACAGGAAACCCCATGGTAATTTTTCATGGGAAAAAACTCCACTCCACCTTTCACATTTGTATTTTTAAACTTAACAATTGATCAATAGGCAGACACCTATAAAAAAGCTCATGGCAAATACCCCATAAATGTCTGGGCTAGGGAAATGTGGTGTTTTTATCTCCGTTTCCCCAACCTGTAAGAACTGCTAGAGGAAAAAAGAGGACCTAAGTTATAGTATCGCTGAATAAGTACTGAATAAATGACTTGCACTCAAATGATTAAGGAAAAAAGAAGGAAGAAAGGAGAAATGAATAGGAGAGAGTGGCGAAAGAGAGTCTTGTTGACACCAAACACAAATTCGACTTAAGATGATGGTAGAAAATTTGAGATTTTGAATCTCTCTTAACAGATAATTTAGTTGCTCTTTAACAAATACATTTATCCTCACTTAGAAAAGATTTGAAGTGGTCTTGAATCTCTACTAGCTTTTGATTAAATTTTCAATTATAAAGGACACCTGTTAGATGTCTCTGCTTACTAAGGACGCCATTCTTCAGTCCAGGGACAGAGAAAGTAAATGCAGAGCAATAGAAAAAGGTCAATTTAATTATAGGTACTAAGCTATATAAAATATTCTAATACTTACAAATGGATTATTTAAAAAGTCCTCAGAGAAAAATATCTGTGCAACTTTGAGACTATTATCCACTATTAATTGCCAGGTGGGATTTTATTGAGCTGATCCATCACCTTTTTTTTTTTTTTTTCCAATTTCTGAAACTAGTTGTTTTGGTGCTGATTTTTCCTGAAGCTCTCCTTCACTAGTTGTCCCTGATGTGCTAATACAAACAGAGATTTGTGAGTATGCACTGCTCTTTTAACGTACTTGTCATTATGCATCATAATAACAATAGACCTACAAACACCATAAGGTTACAAAACATTATTGTAGAATTAAATATTTTCATAAAATGAGTGGTAGAGTTTTAATAATACACATGTTTTTTTAGCTTGAAGATTATAATTTTTCTTCCTTCCCTTTTATTGGGGAGAGGGTTATATAAAAGGTGACACTTAAGATTATGTGCTACATTTTTCTAAAAATCTTATTTTCCCATAAATGAAAATGTATATTCTATGAAGGCCAGGGTATCTAGAATAATATAGAGAAAGAGTTTTCAGGATTGATTGATGATTTGTCCCTAGGAGAAAATAATGGGGGGAAAAAGGACTAGGGAAAAAAAACATGTTATTAACAATTTTACTTAAAATTTATTTAATTATATGAATTATTTAAGAAGTGTTGAAAAAGTTGTCTTTATTGGATTCACTGGTCCTAGCACCCTCTTGTCAAAATACAAATTCTCACAGAGTACAGGATAGAAAGAAAAAGATACAAAGAATATTAAAATTTAGGTCTATCGCTTCTTGTGTGTTAAGGATATATTGAATGTCTGTTTGATGAGCAAATATTTAAATTCATCAATATTTACATTTTAATATATAAAATATTTGAAATTTTCCAGTCAAAACATTAATTAACTTGATACTGTGTTGAAACTATCATTTTTAATTTGATGTTGCGTACATGACTCTATATACTTTCCAAAATCGTAAAATTGTATGCTTAAAAGGGTGAATCATACCCTATTTAAATGTCTCAATAAAAAAGTATAAATTATAACTTGTTTTTAACATTCATTATAGATCAGACTCTCTATATAATAGGAAAAATCTCTTGCAATGCAAATAAACTGCATAGAATTATTTTACCATTTAAATAATGACATTATAATTAATTTGTAAGAAATGATTTTTAAAAAACACATTTTAATTATTTTTCTTTAAAACACTAATATGTAAGGGGAGCCTGGGTGGCTCAGTTAGTTAAGTGTCTGATCCTTGATTTTGGCTCAGGTCATGATCTCAGGGTCATGAGATTGAGCTGCACGTCAGGTCTGCACTGGGTGTGGAGGCTGCTGAAGATTCTCTTTTTCCTGGGGCACCTGAGTGGCTTAGTCGGTGAAGTGTCCAGCTCTTGGTTTCTGCTCAGGTCATGATCTTGGGGTCCTGGGATCGAGTCCCGCATTTGGCTCTGCACAGACTCTGCTGGAGATTGTCTCCCTCTCCCTCTGCTCCTCCCCTGCCGGTGTTCTCTCTCTCTCTCTTTCTCTAAACAAAATCTTTAAAAAAAAAAAATTCTCTCTCTCCTCCCTCTGCTCCTCCACCCCCTCATGCATGCATGCATGTTTGTTCTTTCTCTCTCAAAAAAAAAAAAAAAAAAACCCACAAAACACTAAGATACATGTTTCAAAGATCAAACTATTGATCTACTATATATTATGTGATGATTTTAAATATTTATATAGTAAATAGACTTTGTATGAATTTTTTTCATTAAATACCACAATCTGTTTTTTTTTTTTTTTCAAGAGACTAAACTATTAAATATCAAGGACTATTTCTTGGCTATCATACTCAACAATATTTCTCAGAATTTTACAACATAATTATACTGTTAATTATTGGAATTCTATAATATATAATACAATTTTATTTAGGAATTGTCTCAAACTTATAGAAAAGTACAGTGAAGAGAACTGGATTGTAATTGAAGTGCTCCAGTCCTCTGTGTTCTAAGAGAATTTGTGTAGGTATAATTAGTTTCTTTCCCCTTCTAGCTTCTGATGGCTCCCAGCAATTCTTGGCATTGCCTGGCTTAGTGGCTACATCATTCCAAGGTCTGTCTTTTTAATCTCATGGCCTTCTTTTTGTGTGTTTTCTCTTCTTATAAGAACACCAGTTATTGACTTTGGGGCCCACCCTAGATCCAGTGTGATATTCTCTTGAGATCCTTAGCTGATTACATTGTCAGAGACCCTAATGATACATGACGTGATATTCTAGGATTCATTGGGCACATGATTTGGGGGGGGGGTGTAGGATTGCAATTATTAATTCTTAAATGTTGATAGAATTCATCAGTGATACATGAATATCTTTTGGGAAAGGTTTTCTTTCTTTAATACTTTATTTTTTAGAGTAATTTTAGGTTCACAGGAAAAATTAGAGGAAGGCACAGAGATTTCCCATGCTCTCTGTCCCCATACGTGCATAGTCTCCTCCATTACCAAAGCTCCTGCCAGAATGGTACATTTCATCCAACTGATGAATCTACTTTGACACATTTTAATCACCCAAAGTCCATGCTTTTCATTAGGGTTCACCCGTAGTGTTGACATGCTATGGTTTTGGACAAATTTATAACCGCATATATCCACCATTGTAGTACAACACAGAATATATTCATGGTGTTAAAAATCTTCTGTTCCCTATCTATTCATCCCTCCCATCCCTGAAACCCTGACAGTCGATCTTTTTATTGTTTTCATAGTTTTGCTGTCTCTAGAATGTCATATAGTTGGAATTCTACAGTATGTAGCCTTTTCAGAGAATTGGCTTCTTTCACTTAGTAATATAAAACTAAGTTTCCAGGATACCTGGGCATCCAACTTTTGATTTCAGCTCAAGTCATGGTCTCAGGGTTGTGGGATCCAACCCCACCTTGACTATGCCCTCAGCGCGGAGTCTGCCTGTCCCTCCTCCTTCCCATTGCCCCTCTGCCTGCACACTTTATCTGTCTCTAAAATAAATATATTTTTTTAATTAAGTTTCTTCCATGTCTTTTCTCATGGCTTGATAGCTCATTTCCTTTGAACACAGAACACTATTCCATTTTCTGGATATACGTTGGTTTATTTATTCCCTTACTGCAGGACGTCTTTGTTGTTTCCAAGTTTGGGCAGTTATGGATAAAGATGCTATAAATATCCATGGGAAATTTTTTGTGTGGATATAAGTTCTGGGAAGGTTTTTAATAACAAATTCAATATATGTAATTGTTAAAGAACTGGACATATTTTCTATTTCTTATGAGGCAATTTTGGTAATTTGTGCTCTTCAGGGAACTCATCTCATCTACCTTTTTGCATTTATTGACTATTGATAATAAATAGATTAGGAATGCAAATATCTCAATCTCTTCCCTTATTATTTTGTAACTCTTTGATATTCCCTAATGTTTATTCGTTCTCAGTTGACAGGTGTGTTTCTATACAAGATTCCTGTTCATGAGCTACAGGATCCAAGCAAGGCTTTTTTTTTTATTATAAATAGATATTAATTTTTATCCAAGACTTTATTGGTTTCTAAAATGTTATTATCTTTCCATTAATATATCGTTAATATTTTCTTAAAACCTTGCATTCCTAGAATACTGAAATGGGTTGCAGAGCCCTACCTTATTTTGTGTTCTGTAACCAAGTTCTCCTAACATCTAGACAATCTGTGCTCTAAGTGTTGAGTATGTCTGCAGCTTAAGGTATATGGTTCTGGTATTTTGGGGGGAAAACATTAACCATTTATTTAATTTTAATGTTTCTAGGATTAATATTTTCTATTTTTGAGTCAGTTTTTAAGTTGTATTTTTCTAGTAATTTCCTCTTTTCATCTACATTTTTATATGTCAGAAAGTATTATATATAATATTCTCTCAGTATCTGTTTAATCTCTGTAGTGCCTGGGATGTCTCCCTTTTAACACTTAATAGTCTATATAAACTCTGACCAGTTTTTATTCAGAATATAGAGATTTTTCTATATGATAATTTTTCCAATCAGTTCTGTTGCTCTTTGTTGGCTATTTGACTATATTCTGTTATTTTTGCACTTACATTTAATATTTTCTTCCTCCTAATTCTTTATTATATTGTTCTTTTTCTTATTTCAAGTGTTGGTAGCTTAGATTGCTTTGTTTTTTACTTAGTAAACATTTAAGACTATAACTTTTTGTCTAAGAAACATTTATTGCCTCCTAGAAGTTTGAAACTTAGTGTTTTTATTGTGACAAAATTCTAAGTACTTTCAGATTTGTCATGATTTACTCTTTAATTCATAATTTTTTAGAACTGATTTTTTTTTAACTAAAAAATATATGGCTCTCAAAATTTTTTAAAAAATCAAGTGGAATGTAGTGAGAAAATGTATTTTGTATAATACAAACTTTTGTTAATATTTGAAGGTCAGCTCTATGTCCCAGCATATGGTCATTTAATATAAGTGTGTCCTTGAAAATATATCCTTAAAAATGTGTATATTCTAATTGCTAATGCAGAGTTTTGTTTTGTTTTGTTTTGTTTTAAGATTTTATTTATTTATTTGACAGAGAGAGAAACAGCCAGCAAGAGAGAGAACACAAGCAGGGGGAGTGGGAGAGGAAAGAAGCAGGCTCCCAGTGGAGAAGCCTGATGTGGGGCTCGATCCCAGAGTGCCAGAATCACGCCCTGAGCCAAAAGCAGATGCTTAACGACTGAGCCACCCAGGCGCCCCTAATTCAGAGTTCTTAATATATTTGTCCATTGGATCAATCCTACTAATTGAATTTCTAAAGTCTTCCATAATCTTAATGATTTTTTTCTCCTTGATCTGCTTATTATAGTCATAAGTATATTTAAATTCCTCATAACATAGTAGATGAATTCATTTCTTTTTATGTCTATCATTTTTGAGGATTATTCTTTTAAAACGAAGGTTAGCATTTTTATATTTTTGGTCATTGAAACAGGTTTCATTATATATTTACTATATTTCTTTAATTTAAGCTTCAGTTTTTTTTTTTTTTTTCTAAATTAATATAAAGATTCCACTTTCTTTTAGCTGAACTTTTCCTGATTGAATCTTTCTATGGACTTTTTGTGTAACAAAGTTTAGAAAATGGACAAGAGGAACACCTGGGTGGCTCAGTTGGTTAAGCCTTGGACCCCTGATTTTGGCTCAGGTCATGATCTCATTCAGGGTCCTAAGATCGAGCCCCAGGGCATTGGGCTCCACACCTACTTAAGATTCTCTTTCTCTCTCTCCCTCTGCCCATCTTCTAAGAAAAAAAGAAAAAAAAAGATATGTTTACAGTTTTAGGATTAGCTTCGAGAGTACAGTAGAACAGTATTTGGAGAGAATACTACCAGATAAGATATTCTGCCCTATCTATCTTATTTTTGTTATTTCCTGGAAATGTACATTTTACTTGCCTCTTAAGAAGAATAGTGATTAGAAAGCTTAAAGTAAAACCATCAAATACAATTAGTGTATTAAGTATTTCAGTTTTTGGGGCACCTGGGTGGCTCGGTTAAGCGGCTGCCTTCGGCTCAGGTCATGATCTCAGGGTCCTGGGATCCAGCACTACACCCAGACCTGCATCAGGCTCCCCACTCAGCAGGAAGTCTGCTTGTCTTTTTCCTTCTCCTTTTGCCCCTCCCCCTGCTTGTGTTCTCTCTGTCTCTCACATAAATAAATGAAAATCTTTAAAAAAAAAAAAAAAGAGTTCTTTTAATGTATACAATTTTATTACAATGTCCATAATTAAACAGAAAACCCCAAAGTGTTTATTTCTGTACTTCATTAATGCTGATTTATCCTATGAAAAAATACACAAGCAAACCAAACTTAGGTAGCACTGCGTAAGTACTATGCATTAAGTAGTTGGGGTAATGTGTTCACTAGTATCAAAAAAATAAGGTTTCAATTGTTAATTTCCAATATTTAAGTATTTAAACTATCTGATAAAGATAGTTTCAGTACTAACAAAAAATAACATTTTGTCAAGGGAATGTTAATTTTAGTTTTGTTTTCAAAAGTATATGTATCTTAAATTATAATTAAATTATAATTAAAAATAAAATTTGACCTTCGTATTATATAAGCAAAGAACTGCGTTTGAAATCTGGTAACATGGATCTGAAAAAGTATGGCTTGAAAAAATTAGGGGGTTACCTTTATCACATAAGAAGAAATACAGAGGTGGTGGTCCAGGGCTAATCCTGAAGCCCTTTATTGTGTTTACAGATGCAGACTCTTTCTTCTCATTTTTATTCTGTACTTACTTATGCATAGTTCCAAGATACTACAGGAGTTCCATTCATAATGTTAATATTGTGGGAAATAAGATAAAAGAAAGGAAAAGGCAATGAACAAAAGACACATGCAGGCTGAGTCAACCCCCTCCTGTACCACCTTTAACAAACTTTTATGAAAGATCTGCTCAACAGCTTTTTCCTACGTCTATTAGACAGAGGTTACTTACATGGCAGCAGCCACTGCAAGGAAGAATGTAGAATAGCTTTTTAGCTGGGCACTTTACTGCACCAATATAATTATGATGTATTAACAAGGAAGAGAGGAATGGCTGACACTGGGGGGGGGCACAAGACATTTGTGCCCACCATATACACTGAAAGGAGATAAACTCATCTTAATCCCATTGCTATTTTGCATAAATATATTTTGTTAGTTTTTAATCAAAGAACTATAACATCTCTATCATGACTTTGCTCACCCTCTTACCTACAACTGAAATTTATCTTTACTTCTATTTATCTTTACTTCTATCTCCATGTCCCACATACCAAGTCCATCTCATCCGTATGTGCTGACTCTACTGAACCTACAAATAGACGTTTAACCAACTGAGTCACCCAGGCACCCCTGATCGAACTCTAAATAACACTGGCATAGGAATGGTGAATTGAATTGCATATAACTTATACCTCAACTGAACTGCATAAAGAATCTCATGTGATTCTTATGAAGGGTTTAACACTGAGTCCTTTATTCACACAAATGAATTGTAGATGCCATAAATATGAAAATCTATTGAATGAAATACCAGTTAATTTTCTTTTATATATGATAAAGGAAATAGTTGTCAGAACCACTGCATTGAAACAAATTTTGAAAGTTTGTGCCTGTTCTAGCAGCTCGCTACTGTGAATATTTCATAGATTTTTTTTTAAACAAACTAAGCTAATTTAAGGTTGATGATGAACCTGTCATCTGTGAAATTCTTCACTCATTATTCTTCCATCTTCTCTGTGAAGGTGATCTCAGTGCGTACCATCCAGTTAAACTTTGTCTGTAGAGCTGCCTTTACTTATCTTGAAAAATGTTTTTGCTTGCTCCGATTCAGGCCCACACAAAAGCTTTGGCTCAGGGTTGTTGGAATGGTTCTGTATGCAGTTCCCGAAAGGACACTGAAATCTAGAGAAGTATAATATATCATCATTATTATTTTGTGTGTTTCAATTAGTCATAATGCTGCATTATAGCGTATGTCTTCTGGAAAATTGACCAGAGATGCTGTATGAGCTAAACCTGCACAAATTCTAAAATGTATTTAACCAAACTATTGCTACTGGGGCCAGTAACAGATTTTTCTGTACGGTTAAGTGGGCTCCAATGATAGCTGAAAGATTTGTATTCGTGGGACTGCATATTCTGGTCAGTATTTGGTGCATTTAAACTTGAATGAGAGTATGCCTGCATGCATTGCTTTTTCTGACTTTAGAAAGAAGACAGCCCTCACAAACATGCATTTTTATCAGCTTGCTTAGAGAAATAGTCTGACACAATTTATTTTCATTTTGTGTTTCTCAAGGTAAAGTACATGCTCCAGGGTAAGAAAAGAAATAGGGAAAAGATCTTTCCCTGAATTGATAGACATGACATTTGTGCAAGTAGGTAGATAGAATGATTCACAAAAAATGGACTAGGAAGGAAGAAAGGTGAAATGTGAAAGCTGGAACTAATGTTATCAACTCAATCTGTTATCTGAGCTCACAAGTTAAACATAGTATTGCAGTGTCAGCATTTCTCCAGGAAAGTAGAACACTATAAATATCCACTGCTTGGAAGCGATATTTGACCTATAAAGAACCACCATCCCAACAGTGCTTGCTGCAAAAATTGGGTAATGGTTGTCTGCAAAGTGGCAGACTTTCTTTGGAGTCTGAGCTGAACAGAGGGGTTCTGTGTAAAATAGCAATAGAGTATGTTGTGAATTTTCAGGTTTTGATTGACATGTTTTGTTCATTATACATTTTCAAGAATTAACAGATTTAGCTCAGTATCCTGAGCACTGTCTTAACAGAAACTGTGATATTTCAATTCCAAACTATACTTAAATTCTAGTTGGATGGTGCAATCCCATAAAACCTGTAATCCTAATTGATGGAATGGCACTATTATTTCCTGTTTCAAAGCATGTATTCTAGAGCTAATGACTTAGAAATGTTTAAAACAGAAGTTAAAGAATATTTAGAAATCGTTAGGCTTATCTTCATTTTGGTTTTGTTTGTGTTTTGGGCTGATCAGAGAAATGCTAATGACACAAATACCCCAGTATTTTCCCTATTGCAGAAAAATATGTTGATTTTTTTTTTTTTTGATCTAGCAACACTGTTTTCACACTTTTCACAGAACATGATAGCATTTGCATTAGGCACCAGTCTCAGAGCAACAGATTTATTTAAAGGTTATTTACCATGCTCTTTTCTGAAACAATTTCTCACGATTCTCTGTTGGCAACACTGTGACTGCTACTATTCTAACATTTGATTTCAATTTATTTAACTTCCATCCAACCTGAAAAAAATAATTTTAGTCCTGTACACTTTCATAAATGCCTGTCTTCTCTAAAATTCTTATTCTTTGTTATGCAATATTTTATAATGAAAATTTTTAAATTATTATTTTAAAAATATCATGATTCCTCCATAGTTGTCAAGACAAATAGGTTAATATTTTGATTATTAAAAATCATTTTAATTACTCTTATTTCTTTATGTCCTCATCTGTTTTATCGTTGTGATAAAACATTTTGTTTTACCCTCACAATGTATCTCAAAGGTGACCAATTTTGGCCACTCCCCTAGACTTCCTTAGTTATGTCTCCATTGTGTCTTGCATGAGCTCCAACAGCCTCTAGTATATTTCCCTACTTCACTTCTTTCTCACCTGTAATCCACAGAAGTTAAAGGGACCTTTAAAAATCTAGTTTATACTACCACTCTTGCCTGTAAGCTCTCAGAAAGTTCCCATATTACTTAGAGTAAATCCAAACTTCTTTTCCCTAACTGGAAGACCCTGCCTACTTCTTCAAATTGATTTCACACCATTATTCTCCTACTTCATCAGTCTTTCATTGCCATTCTTTCTGTTGTATATTCTTGCCAAATCTCTTCTCAAATCAAATTTTCATTCTCAGAAAATCCTTCGCTATTCATCTATCTAAATTACCCCCACTAATGTACAGGCTTCCAGTTAGGAAATGAATAAGTCATGGGGATGAATGGCACAACACAGGGAATATAGTCAATGATATTGTAACAGCATCGTGTGCTGACAAATGGTAGCTACACTTGCGGTGAACATAGCATAATGTACGCAGTTGTTGAATCACTATGTTGTACACCTGAAACTATTGTAACATTGTATGTCAACTCTACTCAAATAAGAAAATTAAAATTAAAAACAGAATTACATTTTTACTACTATAAATAAATAACACCCACTATTATGAGGTGCTCCTGCATACATTACCCAATTTTAATTTCTCCAGATCACATGCTAAAATATCACATAGATTTAGTTATTTTATTATTTGGAATATCTCCTACCCAGTTTGAGAATATAAGCTTTATTAGAGTAGACCTACCAATAAGTTGTTGATCATTTGAACAAGGCAGAAAAAATGTTAGGAAAAGAAGATAAAAGTTGCAAAAGAGAGTGAATTAAAAGGTGTTTTCAAACAGCAGATAAGATTTAAAAGAAAAAAGAAATATTAATCTCTCTTTTCCCCCATGGTCATAATTTTCTTGCATTGCTTACTGTAAATGTACGATCATCCCCCCACAGCTATACAAGTCCAAATTGTCATAAATTTTTAAGGCTTAAATAGAATATTTTGAAGACACTTTCCAGGATCTGGGGCTAAAGTAGTTTCTTTTACATGATAGTAACCTGAAACAGGGGTGTCTGTGTGGCTCAGTCAGTTAAGCGTCTGCCTTCAGCTCAGGTCATGATCCCAGAGCCCTGCATCAGGCTCCCTGCTGCTCAGCGGGAAGCCTGCTTCTCCCTCTCCCACGCCCCCTCCTTGTGTTCCCTTTCTTGCTGGCTCTCTCTCTGTTAAATAAATAAAATATTTTTTAAAAATACCTGAAACATTTTATCTGTACTTGGCTAATACTACTTAGCATCATATAGGATATAGCTCTGGTTTCTGTTTCTATACCCCTACTGTCCTGAACATGATTACTTCCATATTATGAGTTTATTATTAACAAAATAATGGACAGAGATCAAACATGTATGTTCTGTGCTTTCCAAGTCAGATTCATGTGATGCATTCACGTTTAATTTTGTGTCACTATTCAGGTGATCATATATATTTTTAAAAGTCGCATGGTGGAGATTACATATTTAAATAACATTTAAATATTTATACATATTTTCTTCCATTCCATTTGTTTGTTTGTATACTTGTTTGCTTTTTTATTTCTTTCTATTGTTTTTGAATTAAGTGTATAAATTCTCCTTGGCCACTATCTAGAATTTCTGAAAGAACAATCTCTCAAGTTTAGCCGTAACTTATCAAGAATTTTATTTAGTGAAATGACACTTCCAGTGATGTCAAATAGTTTAAATATTTCAATATTAAGGGCAGTGGTTTTGTTTTGTTTTTTGTAATATTGATCAATCAAAAACAGGTGATTATAGATCTAGATAAATCAATATAGATATATATTTAGATATGCATAGATGTGTATTTAGATATATAGATATAGACATTTACTTAGATATGCATAGGCGTGTATTAGGTAGTTACGCGTTTATATGGGGAAATAGATATAGATAAATTTTTTTCCTAATACTTAACAAGGTAGGAGCATGATATGGAAGCTTTCTTTCCTTTTACATATCAGTCTTAAAGTGCTTAAACTCCTTTGTTAAGATTACTAAGAGAATAAATTCAGAACTAATATCAAACTCTCATTTGTCTGACTTCAAAACTCTTGCTTATGCATTTCCATCTCTGGACACTCTCTTTGCCTCCCAAGAAAGTAAGCTCTATCTATTTTGAGAATATCATCCATATTTTCCTTCTGTTTCAGTATCCTAGGTATATTAACTCACCAGTATTTCTTACTGTCATCTGGAAAGCACATACATACACATTAATGACGGCAGTTGGGCAGGGTTCAGTTGCTACAGGAATGACTCATGGGACCAAAACAACAAATTTTTTTTTTTATAAATCTGTGGTTTATTACAAGAATATACCATATAGCAACATATTTCTCTTAATCGAGGTGCCTGGGTGGCTCACTGTGTTGAGTGTGTGACTCTTCATTTTGGCTTAGGTCACGATCTCACAGTTGTGAGATTAAGCCCCACATTGGGTACTTAGCGTGGAATCTGTTTGAGATTCTCTCCCTTTCCTCTCCCCACTCATGCTGTCTCTCTCTCTAAAATAAATCAATAAAATCTTTAAAAAAAAAGAAAATTATAATAACATGGAAAGGCTGTCTCACAGCAAGAGTTCAAAGCGTCTGAATTCAATCTCTCACCATCTTGCCTTTGCAGGGGTACCACAATATGCTTTCTCTTTTGGGCTAGGGTCAAATAGCTCATAGATTAAACACCGTGGAACCAGGGAGTCCAGTATAGGGTATAGGCTCAGATTTATGTCCTGTAGATCACATAGGCTTGATTTTACTTTGTAACTTGCCCCAATGTCAGAGCCCTCTCATAGGTCTCACAGAGACACATGCATATCCTCAATCTCCATTATCAATCAACTATGCTCACAAACTTAAACTGATCTTTGTACAAATGGTTATAAGGTAACAACTAATGGGTAAGTCGATGCCTTGATGAGAGGTTGATATTATCCAACCATCCACTATTTCTGCAAAATGGCTCAGGAAAATTCCAGATCTACTGGAAATAACTCTCATGGCACAATATAAATTATAATAATCACAAAACACTTTTTTTAAAAAAATCAGCATTTTTAAACACCTTTTAGCTGATACAGTGCAATGCAACTGAATATATTAAAGCTTACTCTTTCTGACAGATCCCAATCTACCAGTTTGTCCCAGTCACTAAGATGACATGTCCAACAATCATGAGATTCATATATGTGATTTCTCATTTTATTTATGTATGAGTATTTTTATAGAAATTGTCCAGTCTCCAACCTTTTATCAGCCAGTCCTTTTTTTATTTTAATATGAAATGTTACTTGTTAATTCATTACATAGATTAGATTAAAAACGAACTTTTCTATTTAGGAAAAAAGTAAAAAGATTTTCTACTCCTACTCCCTTCATATTCCCATCCCCGTGTGGTCCCTGAATATCATCAGGCAAATCCTAAGACTCCTTGAAACACAGCTTGAAAATTACTACTCCAACCCAATCCCGTTGTATAGAATCTGAAACTGAGACACATTGAGGCCAACCTTTATTTGGAGAGAAGTTGCTTGTTAGTGAGAATGTTGATAAGAATCAGATTTTCTATCTAGCTTCCCAGTGTTCTTCTCAAATGGAAGTATCAATAGCTGTCCAATTGGCACGTAGATAATATTTTTTTTAGAAATAGTACTAATTATTTAGAGCAAAATTAAACGATGATTATAGGAATGTCAATTTAAGCGATTAAATACACTCCCATAAATTTATGTAATCTTTTGATTTGCAGAGTTAATCTTCTCTTTATCCGTAAATAGGTTCAGCTTGTGGAAAGGTATCATAAGCTTAAATAATTAACATCTAAATATTTACTACCATATCTGATTATCTATGTGCTAGTCTCATTTAATCATCTCTGCTAAATGCTTCTTAACCTGGTGTCTATTTCATTAGTTGTTTTTTTTTTTTTTCCTTTCATAGGGGTACATAAAGGTGTTGTCTTAGAATGGATGATACCTTAGTTTCATGAAATACATTTATTTAGAAGGAGTTTCTGATGTCGGTTAGGCCAGCATGTTAGTTGTGCTTGAGAGTTCAGTCACAGGTTTAACTTTACCTAAAATTCACTCAGCTTCCCTCAAAAAATAATGTTCTCTGCGGCTTTTTGTTGCACCAAGTCTCTATCCGCTCCAATACTATGCTAGATTGAATTACTGTTCATAGTTACCTGGCCCCTTCGCTGTAGGCACAGAAAGGTGCACTCTAGTGTAATCCTTGCTACTTCACCTGAAGCTGTAACTTACTGCCAGGATGAAACAGTCCTGACCACTGCCGTGTGAATTGCCTCAACTCTGAATGACATCAGATTTGGCCAGATGACCTGTGAGGACAACAGAATGTGAGCACGAGTGATATTCTTTAAATATTATTGCATCCTTTGCCATTGCCTTTTTTCCCTCTACCACAACAATGACATGACCCAGCCTCCTTCATCCTGTGTCCAAGAATGAAGACTTTTGGGGCTTGTTGGCAACTGACTCAAAGCAAGCATAAAACAAAAGCAAATAACCTTATGTGTCAGCCACTGAGATTTGGGAGTTGCTTATTTCTACAGAATTTAATGAAAATTTAGTAAGATGAATTCATTTATTAAAAAATGTATTTTTGTCGATTAGGTTAGACAATTTTAGCATTCTGAAATAGAGTTGTCAGCAGGGCAGGCAGCCCCCTTCATATGGCTTATTTTCTTGAGGGAGAAATGAACTATAAACACGTAAGCAAATAAAAGAAAAATATTGTTTCTAAGAGCACTAGGTGCTATTGACAATACATAATAATGCTTTGAAACTAAGCAGTTCTAGGACTTGAATGCAATGATTAGGAAGGTACTTCTAAGAGGCATGATTTTGAGCTAAAAATCTGAATAACAAGAAGAAACTACCAATATGAATATCTGAGAGCACAAGCTTCTGAGCAGGGTTTACAGAAAATTCAAAGACTGGAAAGTAGGATTGGAACATACTAGAACAGAAAAAAATAAAATCCAGTAAGCGTGGCATTGATGAGCTAGGAAGGCAGTAGTAGAAATGTATTTGAAGAGGTGGCAGAGGCCAAGTTTCATCAGGCCTTGGGCTCAGCAAAGGGTGGCCGTCTATTCCTAGGTGAGCTCACAATAATCATCCCATACAAGTAGCATGCTTTCAATGCATAATACATCAGTGCCATCATTAATACATCCCGATATCATTAATTTATTCCATTCAATTCTTATTTCCTGACATGTTTCTTTCCTCTCAATTTCATTGTCACCTTTGGTCCTTATCTCTTAGACTATGCCGAAGATATGGGCTTGGGGGTTACTCCTGTACTACAGTATACATTGACCCCTCTGAAATATCTCTTTGTCACTTAACACTTTAGTTCGATCTAATCTCCAGGAACCTTCTCTGGTGCCAGCCTTCCTGTGGTTAACTAGCACGCCTGATGCATCTCATCTCTTCTCCTAAGAAGGAAATACAAAAGTCTTTCTTTTTTTTCTTCGTAATTTAAATGTCCTCAGTCAAATTCAAGTTTTTATTCAGAAAGGTATTCTCTCTTTGGATGGTGGAGAATCAGTATTTAAGTTAGTTTTAGGGTCAGTTATTTAAAAAAAAAAAAGTAAGCGTCAACCCTGTCTTCTGCAGTTGATTACTATAAACTTAAAATATATTGTTTTAGGGGCGCCTGGGTGGCACAGCGGTTAAGCGTCTGCCTTCGGCTCAGGGCGGGATCCTGGCGTTCTGGGATCGAGCCCCACATCAGGCTCCTCCGCTATGAGCCTGCTTCTTCCTCTCTCACTCCCCCTGCTTGTGTTCCCTCTCTCGCCGGCTGTCTCTATCTCTGTCGAATAAATAAAATCTTTAAAAATATATATATATATATATATTGTTTTAGCATTTTCTTGAAAATGAGAAATCAATTTTCTGTTAGTCCAAGACATAAAAATAGCTAAAACTAAGATAATTCTTTTACCTAATTAATCACAAAGGGTTAAGAAAAATCTCTTTAGTCAGAAGTACTTGGATTTGGGAGTAAAAAATATTGTCTTCATGTATATTCTTTAGCAACTTATTTAATAATCTTGAGTATCTAATATTCCTGTATGTAATTTTGGTCCTCCAATATTTGTGAACATCAATCAAGAATACATATTCTAGAAACTAAATTTCAAGGTCAGACAATGTTTATGTGGAGAAGCAGGATTACACTAGAGAATTTTTACACATGAAGAATATGTGGCAAAATTAAGACACATTTAATTCTGAGCTTCTTAGAAGTAATCCAGTTTTCAAGATTATTGTATATATTAATAGAATAATGAGTGCAGATAAAAAATTCATTATAACACCTGACTAAGAATATTAGTGTCATTAAATAATAATATTGCATTGCTCTCTGCCTACTCAAGAATATTTTTTATGGTACTGAATATCTCAGTCTGAGAATTCTTCACATTGTAATTTTATATTTTATGTGAAGTTGTAAAGGGGGATTAAATCCATACTGAATTTCAAAACTATTTTGGCTAAAAAATATATGTTGTTTAACAGATCTAATGTGTTTGTCCAAATAATCTTAAATACATTTTTTCAAAAATTGTCACTGATGAGGTGTAAAATTGGATGGAAATTTCTGTCTAGACCCTGGTCCCAGTGAGGATGTGCTATTCACATTATGGCCTGTTCCCCTGGCTAGATCCTTCCTGCTGGCAAGAAACATAGCACAGTGTGTGGATAACCCCAAATTAGAACTTCCAAATGCTGGCGGGAGATGTTCAGTATCTGGCAACTGAGGCTTTTTAGTATTTTCCTCTACCTCTTTTCAGTTCTATTTGCAATATTCCAAATCATTAGATGTCTTTTACTCATATGCTTCTATTTACCCTAAACAATTCACTTTGCCTGAAATACATCTTATCATATGCAGTGATAATTTTCAGACATAGACACATTTCCTGAAGCTTATAATACAAAATTATACTCTGAACATGGAAGAATCACTATAAACTCCAAGCATATTGGCAGCCTATGGCTGACTCAGGAAAGCAAATTCATGGAAGAGGAGCTTGATTCAATTTAGATAAAAGGAGAACTGTTATTATCTATAAAAACATGTTTAACAGGTACTCCCTCCTGATGGAGTTGGGATAGTAATTAGTAATTTGAGGAAAAGGGCTGCTGTAAACAGGTAAGAAACTAAAATGAAATTCACTTTTGAAGCTTGTAAGCAAACCAAGCTTTTATTTTTTAATTTTTAATTTTTTTACTTATCTCTTATTTCTTTTTTTTTTTTTAATTGAAGCATAATTAACATACAGTGCTATATTAGTTTCAGGTGTACGATATAATGCTTTAACATTTCTATACATTTCTCAGTGCTCTTTGAGATAGGTATACTCATAATTACCTTTATCTATTTCACTCACTCCCTACCACTTATCTCCCCTCTGGCTACCACCAGTGTGTTTTCTGTATTTAAGAGTCTGTTTTTTTCTCTCTTGTTTTCATTGTTTGTTCATTTGTTTTGTTTCTTAAATTTGACATACAAGGGAAATCATATGGTGTTTGTCTTTCTCTGACTGACTTATTTCACTTAGCATTATACCCTTTAGGCCCATCGATGTTGTTGCAAATGGCAAGATTTCATTCTTCTTTATAGCTGAGTAATATTCCACTGTGTGTGTGTGTGTGTGTACACACCACATCTTTCCATTCATTTATGGATGGACACTTGGGTTACTTCCGTATCTTGGCTATTATAAATAATGCTGCAGTAACCATTGGGGTGCATATATTTTTTCAAAGTAGTGTTTTTGTTTCCGTTGGGTAAATACCCAGTAGTAGAATTACTGGATCATATGGTAATTCTTTTCTAATTTTTTTTGAAGAGCCTCCATATTGTTTACCACATTTCTCCAAAGAAAGCGTACAGGTGGCCAACAGATATATGAAAAGATGTTCATCCCAAGGCTTCCACTGGTTCTTATGGGCTTTGGGTGGATTCCACTTACCGTATTATTCTACACATGCATCTTTGGGTAAATATAGTAATTGGATGCTTTTGAATTTCAGGTATTTCAGAGAAATGGAGAACATTTTAATATAATATGGTTCTTAATTCTGCCTAAATGGTAAATGATTCAGATGTATACTTCTAAATGTATTTCACTGAAATACACACTCAAATCTGAGTTCAAATTTTGGCTAAAAATAAATAAAGACTGGCCTCGAAAATTCTCAGAGCAGACAAAACCAGTTTAGACATACATACAAAGCTTAATTTTTTTTTTTTTTTAAGACTAACCACCTGGTCATCTCTTGCTTGTGCCTCTAGAATTCACAAGTGAAACTTAAATGGTTTCCCCAAACTGACATGAGGTGGTCACCGACCAAGCTCTGTCATTTGGGAAATTTCTAAAATTATATCACTGTGAAGAATATACAGTCACTATCTCCTCAGATGCCAATTTAAAACAATATACCCATGAGCTTCATACTATGTTTATTTTGAGTACTCCTGGTTTATGAACTGTCTTTTTCGTGTGTGCACAATAAACTTTTAAACATTATTACTTCCATGAGTCACTGGTTTTACTTCTGTTATTTCTGAAATTTTGACTGATTTTATTACTAAGATATTTCTAAATAAGAGCAAATTATCGTGTCATTTTTATAACGCTTACATCATAGTTAGCCACGAGGTTCAAGTGAGATAATATAAACTATTTAAGGCATACAGAGCATAGCGTAAACACTCAGTAAATTTTGGCTTTTATTTGTAATCACAATAATCAAAACTAGTTCTATAAATAAAACAATTTAAGAACAAAAGAATACATTCAAGCTGAGGTAATATCCCACATAGCTCTTCAGCCTGAACAAGAGTCCTATGTGATAGATATTTCCAATTTAACATCTAGAAGTATTTAATTAATAAAATTATATTCCTTATAATTTATCCCTAAATGAAGATTATTAAGAGTTGTTTTTATGAAAAAAAACTTTAAACTGTAGTTTTGTAATTTTATATGAGTATGTATATACAAATGCAATATTAATTTGAAAAATGCACATGAGTATTTGATCAGGAAATAATATAAGACTTCACCAATGTTTTCTCTAGTCATAGGTTTAAAATGAAACAAAACAGGAAAGGAGATGAGGGAGAATTATATTAAATCACATATCGAGATACTTTTCAGTGGGTAAAAGGCATGCAGTTAAAACATGTCCTTAGTGGGGCACATGAGTGGCTCAGTCAGTGAAGCCTCCAACTCTTGATTTCAGCTCAGGTGAGATCGAGCCCCATCTCAGTCTCTGCACTAGGCATGGAGTCTGCTTGATTCTCTTTCTCCCTCTCTCGGTGCCCACCCTCCCCTCCCCACTCTTTCTGTCTAAAACAAAACAAAACAAGCAAACAAACAAAAACATGTCCTTAGTTCTCCCAGATTGTCTAGTTATGATGTCAGGTCTGCTCAACACGAGCTTGGGCTTTATGTTGATACATCTTTCTCTCTTTGATATTTTATTAATTATGACTTTGGCTTTTCATTAATCATGTTATGACAGACAACTCCAATCCATTTTTTTTTAAGTTAAATTTTGAAAACAACTCCATTTGAAGGAGAGTTGCAAGTTGCATTTCTCATAGCAGTTAGTCGTCAAGGGTTTTATTATACTATTTATCATTCACAACTGTTACACAAGAAGTAGTACATTTTTAAAGAATCTAATAAATTCCCAAAGCTAGAGATCAGTAGGATCTAAAAATATTGTACAGATATTTTAATACCTGTCAAACTGTAATATACATAACACTGATAATATTCAGAATTATTTTGTGTCACATTGATAAATTATTTATTTGATTTTACATTTATTGCTTGATAGAAAAAAATAAGCCTAGAACAGCAAATCAATGACTCAATAGTTATTATTCCTAGGGCAGGTCTTAGAAATTCTGAATTGATTTAAAATTTAATAGAAAAATATCGCATGGATATTAGTATAAGTGGTATATAGATATGACAAACACTGTCAAGGTGTGCAGGGAACACTGAATTTTGAGGAATACTGCCAAGATATCTATTAAATATTTTGTAATAATTTTAAAGAATCAGAAGTCATACTACTTGTTTTAGTTATCTAAGATGGTCTCAACAAAAAAAGCCATGGTAAACTATCAATTTAACCACATAATCTTTTAACTGCATTCCTGCTTACTAAGTGCATTAAGTTCACTGTTTGTAAGTCATGTTTTTTTGTTGTTGTTTTAATGTAATCTTTATATTATCAACAAATGTTGACTTCAAGAGCAATCTTCAAATTACTCTTTTCCCCAAAAATCTTGGCTTAAGGTAATTACAGAAAGAAACAATAGGATCTGTATTTAAATCTGCTGTGTCTATTGTATCAGGTGCCTGCCTTCCGCTCAGGTCGTGATCCCAGGGACCTGGGGTTGTGCCCCACATCAGGCTCCCTGCACAGCAGAGGGTTTACTTCTCCCTTTCTCTCCCCCCCCTCCCGCTCACACACCATCTCTCTCTCTTCAAATAAATAAATAAAATCTTAAAAATAAATAATAAATCAATCAATCTATTGTGCCTTGACCATTGTGCTTCCTTCATATAACCATAGAAACAAGGTCTGCCATATATGCAACCAAATCAACTTTTTGGATCAAGGAATGACATCTTTCTTTAGAAACATGTCCTGGAATGATTTTGTTGTAGCCTCTTGTTTATGATTACTTTTTAAATAGGAGTAGTTTGTCGAAAGTTCCAAAGCAAGTATTTAATGAAATATTGCAGCTTATAATAAGTAGCTAAGAGGTTTGCATTGTTATCTATTATTTTGTTTGTTTTTAAGAAATCTTATTGATGTCCATGTATGTTATTCAAATCCTGGTCCATGGAACAGTTGTAGTATAATCACCTGTGGTGATAATTAAAATGCAGTTTCATGAACCGCCCTTCAGCTGCTTAACTAGAATCTCTATGGAAAGGATCTGGGAATCTTTACAATTTCCTCAGCAGGTTCTAAATTACACTGAAAATGAAGTATGAGAATCAGGGATAACCACAGGATATTCTTTTTTTTTTTTTTTTAAGATGTATTTATTTTTTTGAGAGAGAGAGAGCACACCTGTGGGAATGGGGAGAGGGGCATAGGGAGAGAATCTTCAAGCAGACTCCCCACTGAGCATGGAGCGTGGAGCCCAGCTCAGGGCTTAAACCCAGGACCCATGAGATCATGACCTGAGCCGAATCCAAGAGTCGGGTGCTTAACTGACTGAGCCATGCAGGCGTCCCATCCTACAGGATATTTGAATTAGAGATCATTGTGATGATTGTTGACAGCATACTTCTTGTTCTTTTTTTTTTTTTAAATTAAGTTACTATTTATATAGAACATTCCAATTTGCAGATGCTTGTATACATACTCGAGTATGTTCTATTTAAGAAGCTTTGCCATTCTTCCTGTTTTGCAGTGGTCAGGGCATGGGAATGACCAATTTTATTTTCTCATTGTATCAGTCAGGATTCAACGGAAAACAGATGGCACACACAAATTTTAGTAACTCAGAGTTTATTTACAAAAAAGAATTTCACAAGTTTGGGTGGTATATACGAGAACCATAATGAATAGTTCTCAAACTTAGATTAGCAGCAGTACAACTATCATCACTTTTCGGTCCAAAAGTTAGGAGGGGAAGGCTTAGAATTCATAAGATAAGATAATTCTGTGAAACACACCGCTTTGGGAAGAGCAGTGACCTTTTGTGAAGGGATGCAGCAAGCACAATTTAGGCTCATTGGTGAGAATCAGGGAACTATATTCCTTGACACCTCTCTCTTCAATCCCTCCTATCTTCTGCCATGATTCCTCATTGTATAAACCTAAAAGGCAGTCATGAAATGTGTAAGCCCACTGATGTGATTCATACAGTTCAAGTAACCTGAAAGACAACAGGGTGGCTCTGGAAGGACACAAAATATATCTAGTATATTTAATTTCATTATATGCAGGTATCCTTTCTCTCTACTTCTGAGTTGTTTGGCGATGATAATATGTCTGAAATTGTGTTTTATATTATGTGACATGATTTGTTATGAAATAGTGTTACGCAAAATGATTTGTACCTAATACAGTGCTGCTATAATTTGCATGTATTTGTGTTTAAATGTATGTTCATGTGTCAATATAATACAGATATGATGTGTATGTGACCATATGTGAAAAAGCAGAGATTAAAAAAAGGAAAAAAATCACCCCTCACTGTAGGTACTTTCTCATTGAAGTACCACGTGGGTTTCCATATTTTCTTTTCATAATTACTGGTTTAATTTTTCTTAATGTATATATCTCCTTTAGTAAATTTCAAACATAATACTCCTATTTGTTCTTCTTTACGTTGAAGCATATAGACAACCAAATATAGGGTATGTATATTGTGCATTTTTTATTTTTGATTTACTCAAACACACATGCATACACACCTAGTGTATATTTATTCATGTGACTGCTTTGATATTCTTATTTATTTCTAATGTAAGTGCCACCTAATAAATGAATGGGTAATTATTTCTAATGACATTTACTCTTGTTGAATAGTTTGTAGATTAATATAAACACATTTCAATTTTGTTTGCTTTCTAGGTTAATTGGAAGATTGTACAATTAATTTTTAATGGAGGTTTTATTTCAACAATTATTCGTTACTTCGATTTGCACTCTTTGTTCACAGGAGACTTAATATAATTTACCTAATCCAAATATACCTCCTTATTTCATTTAAAATGTTATGACTCTTGTTTCCCCATCAGTTGAATGAGGAACCTAGGGAATGTTGGCTTTAACACTAGAAAGCATAAGTAATTTTTCAATTGCTCCAAATAGAGAACAATATTTTCCTTAGATCATTACTACTTGTTCCTGGCTTATGATTAGGTCATCTCTGCCACTTTTCTGACAACTAATTTACCTAGCTGTAAGATGTAGCTTTCCCAAGGAATCAACTATTTTATTTTAAAGTGTTGGCAGGGTATAGATTTCAGTATCTTTCATCCTTACCAATTCCCAAAATCTAAGTGCGGACATTGTCAGACAAACAAAAGAAGTACTAAGGGAGGATTTTGAAATATCCATCCAACGCGATATTTTAGAATAGCATAGAATTACAACTATTTCTGGTGTAGGTATATTCATGCTTGAAAATATAGCTTTGCATTTTCATTCTCTTCAAGAACTAGTATTTAAATATAAATATAATGAAAACCTAATGAAGAGACAGGATATTTGCTTGATTAGTGTTAGGATAGTACTGGTAAACTCAAATATCTTTTAGAATAGAGACCACTCAGAAGGAAGCATATCATAACCATTGAATAATTTCACACTATTTAACTTTTAGGTATTGATCTCTTGGTGAATTAACCTTGGATCATGTTCAGATTTCTCAGAAGAAAAGTTTGAAAATAGTTTTGCAATACAGTATTATCAGAGAGTACGACTTAAAGCACACTGTGAGATCCATTGTTGAACTTCTTTTTCCGCTGTCAAAACAACAACAAATAATGCAGAGGCTATGTCTGTGTCAGGATAGGGCATAGATGGGATATCTATACCTTCCTTTCAATTTTGTTGTGAACTTAAAACTGTTCTAAAAATAGTATTTAAAATTTTTAAAAAGGTAAATATTTATTTAAAAATTTTAGAATATATAGTTAAAGATCACAGATTTTTTTTTCCTCATAGCACTAGATAGGAATGGAAATAAATAGTTGCAAGACAGTTAGTTGCCTTCGTTCTGCTATGCTCTCAGTCTAAAATGGGCCAATGAATGGGAGTCCGATTCTTGTAGTAATAATAATAAGAAAGACTGACAGAGCAGTAGGTATGTGGTACTATGCAATAAATTATATATATTTGCATACCCTGAAATTTGATATAATTATTTATTAGTTGTCAGAGATTTTTGTTGTTATTGTTGTTTTTGCTTCTTTGGGATTCTCATCATAGGCAGAAAATATCTACGAACAAAGAAAGTTTTATTTCTTCCTTTCCAAGATATATATTATTTTATTTTCTCTTATTTCCTTTCCTTATCTTATTGCATTTTCTAGGACTGCCAGTATGATATTATATAGGGTTAGTGGAAGGGAACATCATTGCCTTGTTCTTGTTTTTAGCTGAAAGCATTATAATTTCTCACTATTGACTGTGAGGATATTTGTAGTTTTTCATAGATTTTTTTATCAAGTTGAGGAATTTAACTTCTATTCCTGAATTGCTAAGGTTTTTTTTTTTTAATCATAAATGTTTGATTTTTTTCAAAATCTGTTCATTTTGTCTGAATCTATTGATATGACTATGTGATTTTTCTTATTTAGTTTCTTGATGACATTGTTTGGATTAATTGATTTTGAATATTTAACCAGCCTTGTATACCTGTAATAAAACCTAGTTGGTCATATTGCACATAATTTTTATACATTTCTTGATTTCATTTTCTAATATTTTGTTTTAGATTTTTTGCATGTATGCTCATGAAAGATACTGGTCTATAGTTTTTCTTTCTAGCATTGCTTCTCTCTGGTTTTGGTATTAAGGAAATGCTGGCTTTATAGGATTATTTGGAGCATTCACTATGCTTCTAATTAATGGAAGACTTAGTAGAGCATTGGTGTAATTTCTCCCTTAAATGTGTGGTAGAATTCACCAGTGAACCCTCTGGGGGTGGTGCTTTCTGGTTAAGAATGTTATTAATTATTAATTCCATTTATTTAATAAAAGTGCATCTATTTAGTTGTTAGAGCATGAGACTCTTGATCTTAGGGTCATGAGTTGGGACCCCATGTTGGTCAGAGACTCCTGAAAAAAAATAATAAAAGAACCTATTCAAATTGTCTATTTCTCCTTGTGTGAGTTTGGGTAGATTGCGTCTTTCAAGGAATTGGTCCATTTTAGGTAGGTTGTCAGATTTGTGGATACAGAATTATTATACTATGATTTTTAAATACCTTCTGCAGAAATTACTGGATATGAAAATTATGGACTATTTTTATTTAAATTCCATTTCGTTAACAGACAGAATAATTATGGACAATTTTATTTTCATAATATCCTTAAAAATAAGGAATAAAATTATTTTCCAGTCTTTGATAAGCTAAAGGATTATGCATAAATTATAAATTTTAATGAAAAAAATTATTTTAAATAACACTGGATCTGCAACAAAAGCAAAATTGAACTGTTAGTTCACTGCATCATTAGTGGTGAAATGGATGACAAAATTCATGTTGCATATTTGAGATACATATTATATTGCCCATTAAGATCCATAAAAATATCTTGATATCAAAGAATAATATTCAAAATATAAAATGCTATTTTATTAAACTTTTGAAACTCAGATCACACTTCAGATATTATCAGACCTAGATGATAAAGATTCACAGAGTTGCATAATAGAAAAAATTTTTTTGTAGAATCAGATAGGGACCTCTACTTCAGATCAAGATGGTAAACAAAGTAATAGACTTATCCTTCTGCTTTAAACAAATAGAAGAACAAGAAAAATACAGTCAACCAGGTATGTTATGTATTAGAAAACCAGCATTAAATGCCTACAAATTCCCAGAGAAAGAAAGAAAGCATGATGGACTCTAAGATTGTAACAGTTTACTGATTAGATGCAGTTTTCAAAAGAAAGAGGTAAAAATTCCACTAAAAGAGTATTAGAGGGTAAAGAGATTCAGAGTTGGAAATCTCCAAATATCTTAAGAGAGGGGCCATAGAGTCTTGACTTGAATATTGATCTGTGCATGAGGTCAAAGTGTCTAAGATCCAGGAAGAGACCATCAGAAAGGAGTAACACAGAGCTCAGGGAGGTGGGAGTGGTTCGTGTCGTCACAGATGAGAAAGACATTGAAGTGCACAGGGCATGAGGTAAAATATTTAGAGAGGTGTCTCTTTAGTAATAGTTAAATTGACCCTAGATTATGAACTATCCTAGATCTACACTAAACAAAATTTATGAACAAGCTTGGAAAGTATCCTATGCATTTAAAATATTTGAAGGCATATCCAAACTTCACTACTTAAAGGAATTACAACAAGATTCAGGTAGCAACAATTTAAAATTCATAGTCTATCATCTTACCAAAACTTCTTAGTCACATGGGGCGCCTGGGTGGCACAGCGGTTAAGCATCTGCCTTCGGCTCAGGGCGTGATCCGAGCGTTATGGGATCGAGCCCCACATCAGGCTCCTCCGCTATGAGCCTGCTTCTTCCTCTCCCACTCCCCCTGCTTGTGTTCCCTCTCTCACTGGCTGTCTCTCTCTCTCTCTCTGTCAAATAAATAAATAAAATCTTTAAAAAAAAAAAAAAAACTTCTTAGTCACAAAAAGGAGGGAAATATGGCCTGTGATCTAGAGATAAATAAATCTGTAAGAACAAACACACATTAAATTGATGGTGAAATCTGGGAGAGGAAGTCAAACAATTACTGTGAATAGGCTACAAATGTTCCGGAAGGTAGAGGGAACTAGTACTACAGAGAATGAAACAGATGATAGAAAAGTGACACACATTGAGCTCCAATATCCTTACTGACTTCCTGTTTCTCTGTTTTAATTATTATTGATACAGGCATGGTGTGTGCTCTGATTATTTTATGAGCTGTAAGCTTTGGTACATATATAAATTGATACTCTGTTATTCAGTACAGAAATATTTAGGATTTTTATGTCTTACTTAATTGACCACTTTATCGTTGGGAAATGACCATCTTCATTATTATGACATTCTTTGCTTTGAAATCAAGAATTCTGATATTAATCAGTTTCCTTGTTTGAATAATGTTAGCAGGTTATATTTTCCCATATTTTTATTTTTAATCAATTTTCTTCTTTATATTTAAGTTTTAGTAAGCAACGTATATGTTGGTCTCGCCTTCTTACCCAATTTGAAAAACATCTTCTGTTTGATTGGGTTGTTTGCTATTTACATCTAATGTGAATATTGATATGGCTTGATATGTATCTGTAATCTTAATGTGGTTTTCTATTTGTCTCAACTTTTTTTTTCTTATTTGTTTTACCTTTTTTTTTCTGTTGTTTAAAACAATTTGCACGTAAGTTACTATAACTGATGGGAGAATTTAGAAAGCCAGAGGATATATTTTCAATATATAAAATACACACACACACAAACACACACTATTAATGAACAATTGCAAAATAATATAAAAATTAATGCCTTATAGTATAAGGTATTGATAAAAATATAATTTTTATAATGTATTATAAGATAGACTATATATTATTACTATTAATATAATATGATATTAGTATAAGGTATAGTATATGGCTTATACAGTAGTATCAAAAACATATCCTAATGATTAAGTCTATAAATATATGCAAAATTTCTAGGCTGAAATTACATATTTTACATATATATGGATTTTTACATATATATATGCAATTTTACATATATATGTATATGGAATTTTTAAAAGCCTATGTAGCTAAGCTATAAATTTATTGTAAGAATAAAATTCTTACAACTTAATAACATGGCAAAGGAGATTTTAAATTGGGTAATATGTGTGAACCATCATTTTACTAAAAAGGAGAAAGGTACATTTAACAGCCATCATCAATGAAATAACCATTACAGACCACCATTATACATCTACTAGAATTCCAAAAAATAAAATAATAGACAATACCATTTACTAGAATCCTTCACTTGTTCAGTACTTTTTTTCACACCATATTTTATCTGTACAGACATTGTAGTTAGCAAGCTGTATATATCGCCTTTACAATTTCACCTAAAATTAGCACCTGTGATGTAGTTCAAATTTAGAGGGTTTTTTCACAAAAATGTAACATAAAATATTGATACCTAATGTGTGAGGTGAAAGACTGATAAGATTTAATCACTAGTTTCTATTTATTCATCAACCGATTTAATAAATACCTATCAAACACCCACCATATAGTAGGCAGTGTTCCAACACTAAGAATACATCAGTGAATACAACAGTCAAAATGACCCTGACCATTTCAAGTTTAGGGTTTCCTTAGGTGAGAGGGGCAAAAGTAAAGCATGAGCAGGTAAAAGAGAGTGAGGGGATGCCGTGAATTTGAATAAGGGTTTACATGAAGCCTGAGAAGATGGCGTTTGAAGGATAGCCAGAAGGAGAGGTGCTGAGTAGTGTAGACATTGAAATGCTGAAAAATTTCAGTGACAAAAGTGACTGACATTTGATAAATTTGTGATTGTTTAAATGTAGAAATTGAATACTTTTTTTAATAACATTAATGTAATTCAGTGCATACGTGTGCTACATTCTTATTGCAGATGGGGGGGCACTCTCTTTCAACTGCCATCTCATCCTGTTAATTATTTCAGAATTGCCTATTTTCACTTTTATGTGGTAATCATCATCATTATTAATATGAATTTATTCTGAGGGCAACTGGAGCAAAAATCCCGTGTGGGATGTTTAAATTCTCTCATTTGTAAGTTCAAGTAGATGGTAAAAATGGCCAACTATTCCATTAAACTGCTATAACCTGAGGCAAGCTGTTCTGAAAATCACTGGGTGGGAGTTAACTACCTAAATAAAGGTGAAGACCTCTTAGTCACATTTCACTGGATACACACGAATACATCTTCAGAATTAAGACTAACTTCTCTAACTGCTGAACCAGAAATGGCTATATTATAACATAATGCCAGATATTCCATTTATAATCTCAGATGCTGTAAATTTATGAGTATGTCACTTCATTATTTTGCTATGTAATGCATGCATTTTTAATATATATATTGTTTAGAAATTGGAGGGCAGTATAAAATCATTAATTTCACTTATTCCAAAATGAGTAGAGAGAAGAGAGAAAAAGAGAGGAGAGATAAACATGAAAATAGATAATGACTATAGTTTGTCTTTAGAGAGGAAAATACTATTTTAAGTGTGTTTATTCTTTGAGTAGTATGTTCACCTGATACAAAATTCAAAAATTATAAAACAGTATGGAATGAAAAGTGTCCCTGCCTGATCCCCAGTCATTCAGTTTCTCTACCTGATGGCCACCCAAGGTTTTTAGCTTTCAGAAATATCCTATGGATAAATACCTAGTAGTGCAATTGCTGGGTGGTAGGGTAGTTCTATTTTTAACTTTTTGAGGAACCTCTAAGTTGTTACCTAAAGGATACAAAAATACTGATTGGAAGGAGTATATACATCCTGACATTCATAGCAGCATTATCAACATTAGCCAAATTATGGAACGAGCCCAGCTGTCCATCAACTGATGAATGGATGAAGAAGAAGTGTATTGGGGGGGGGGGGAGGGAGAGATCGCACAATGGAATATTACTCAGCCATCAAAAAGAATGAAATTTTGTCATCTGCAATGATGTGATGATGTGGGTGGAGCTAGGAAGTATTACCCTAATAGAAATAAGTCAGTCAGAGAAAGACAAATGCCATATGATTTCACTCATGTGGAATTTAGGAAACAAAACAGGTGAACATAGGGGAAGGAAAAAAAAAAAAGAGAGAGGGAAGCAAACCATAAGAGACTCTTAACTACAGAGAACAAACTGAGGGTTGATAGAGGGAGGTGGGTGGGGGGTGGGCTAGATGGGCGATGAGTATTAAGGAGGGCACTTGTGATGAGCACTGGGTGTTATATGTAAGTGATGAATCACTGAATTTACTTCTGAAATCAATATGACCCTGTATATTAACTAACTAGAATTTAAATAAAAACTTGAAACAAAAAAGAAATGCCCTACACCTGTACAATGATGTACACATGTATTTTTATTTTTCTATTCAAATGGAAGCATGTCATACATATTATAGTTTTATAATTTATATCTTATAAATCATCCCATATCAATACAGAAATAACTTGTATTTTAGCAGTATTTATATTTGTTTTTGTATTTTATGGCCTATTTAACATTATATGTTCATTTTTTATTATTATTTTAAAAAAACTTGCATATATTAAAGAAATCAGTCTTTTATTTGTTATATGAGTTGAAACCTTTTTTTTAGTTATTATAAACCATTTTCCCAGACAGAATTACATGTGTTTGTTTGGTTGGTCAAAATTATTAATATACATTATTTTACTATTTTGTATCTTAGAACATATTTAGAAAAGTCTTTTCCATTCTAATAATAATAATGACAGCAGAAATATCTTGTGAGTTATTTTTGCATATTTAGAGTCTTTTTATACAGTGTACCTTTGAAAAATGGAATTAATTTTGTGGAAGTTTCATTTATTTCTTTTTTAGAGATATATGAAGTTATCCCCAAACTATTTACTTATAACCTTTCTTTTTCCTCATATTTTAAATGTTACTTCTAATGTATAATAAATCTCATATTTGCTTGGGTATATTTTCTGACTTTCTGCTCTTTTTCATTGTTCTTTTCATATATTTATATGTTACTAATTACTATAGTGTAGCTCTTAAATGTATTTTAATTTCTTGAAAAGGTAGGCTTGTACCACCTTATGATTAATTTTTTGGAAATCATATTAGTCAATATTGTATTTTTATTCACATGATTTTTTTAAAAATAAAGCTTATTAGTTTTCAAAAGTTGTGGTAATCGGTTTATAGTTTAACGTAAGTCGATTTGATATGAGATTGTATTTCTATTCAAATACCTGGAATCCTTTTCATTATTTTTCACATTTGGAGTGGGGGATCAGTAATGAGACAGGTTTTATATTTTAATATTTTGCTTATTTGGTCTCACACATACTTGTTTTAAGAATTATTGTAAATAAGGGTTTTTCTCATTATGTCTTTGGTTGATTTCTGTAGATATAATAAGACTATTATTAAATATTTATATTAACTACTTTATGTATTTTATTTTAGTTAATTTTCTTGGATTTTCAAAGTATACAACTTTCAAATAGCACAATCAGTATCAAGACCTTTTAGAGAACGTAGGAAAAGACATACTCATCCAGGCACAGGCTCAGGTGGGTCTAAGAACCAATCATCGCATGGCTGGGAGTGACACATCTCATATATAACATGAGCAGGACCAGAAGTCACAGGAAAGCTGAACTAACAGATATCCAGACCTCCCTGTCTTTGCAATTTTCAGCAATATGAAACAAAGATACATTAATGCATACAACACTACATTTGTTTTTGTATTTTATTATGCAGTCTTGAAAAGTTTTCTAACAATTTAAAATAGACTTGTTTAACATATTCTTCTTCCTGATAAAATCCTTATTTTAGAATGTATATATTTAATATTTAGATTAGTATGAAATAGGGGCTCCTGGGTGGCTTAGTCGGTTGAGCGTCTGCCTTCAGCTCAGGTCATGATTCCAGGTCCTGGGATCAAGCTGCGAGTCTGGCTCCCTGCTCAGCATGCAGTCTGCTTCTCCCTCTACCCCTCCCCCGGCTCAGGCTCGCTCTCACGCGCGCGCTCTCTCTCTCTCGTAAATAAAATCTTTAAGAAATTATTATGAAATATATAGAATTGGTATTTCACTAGTGATTACACTGTAAAATGACTTTCCAAATGGGATTTTAATGTTAGTGTAAACTATACTAAGCAGAAAAAACATGATATTTATAAATTTATATTTAGCTACAGTCATATGGACATCACTGTAGACAATATACTGGGTTGTGAATTGTTGAAATGATTTAAACAGAAACAGACAAATTTCAGTTTTAAAAAAATCATTCAAGGACACCTGGGTAGCTCAGTGGGGTAAGCGTCTGCCTTTGGCTCAGGTCATGATCCCAGGGTTTTGGGACTGAGTCCCTCATCGGGCTCCTTGCTCAGCAGGGACCCTGCTTCTCCCTCTGCCTGCTCTGCCCACCATTCCCCCTGTTTGTGTCACCCCCCACAAATAAATAAATAAAATAGTTCAAGGTTTATTTATTTGTTTGTTTGTTTATTTAACAGAGCAAGAGAGCACAAGTAGGCAGAGCAGAAAGAAGGCAGAGGGAGAGGGAGAAGCAGGCTCCCCGCTGAGCAGAGAGCCCGATGCAGGGCTCCATTCCAGGGTCCTGGGATCATGACCTGAGCCGAAGGCAGACACTTAACTGACTGAGCCACCCAGGCGCCCCTAAATAAAATAGTTTTAAAAAATATTTCATGTTGATTGGAATTATTGAATAAAGTGGTTAGACATTTGCAGCCTTTTCTCTTTTCTTTCTTCCTTCTCTCTCTCTCCCTTCTTTCTTTCTCAGCTTAATAGCTAAAAATTCTTCCAATTTTCACAGTAGAAGCTGGAAATTTCAGACACTTGCTTTCCTCGCCGCCTTTATGTCTAGACTACAGGTACCTGATCCTACTTTAGCAAGAAGCTTTGCGGGAAAAGCAGGAGGGGACATATTCCATCTGGAGTGTATGGCAAGACAGGACATGCGTTCACTCAGTTTGTAGAGGAAGGAGTGATTCTGACACTAACAGTACCTAGTATTATCATTAGGTAATCCTAGCTGCAGGGTCAGACTGGGGGAGGTTATCGTGCAACTGGACAGTGGTATTTAGGTCAGACTAATTCTGCAACACAATCTGCAGGTGATATTCCTGGCTGTGTCATCTTTAAACCTAGGTCTCTGACTCTCTTGCTGATTCTGTGAACTTTCAAGCATCCTTTAATAAATTGCCACGCCTCATAAATTAGCTAGATTTGTTAAAGAGTGCTAAATATCTATACTATAAATCAGTATTCCGTAACCTTTGTACTCTTGGCATGTCAGACTAGATAATTCATTGTTGGGAGCTAGGGAGTGGTTGTCCTCTGCATTATGGGATGTTTATCAGCCTTTACCTAATAGTGCCAATAGCATATTCCCATTTGTGACAACCAAAAATGTCTCAAAGACATTGCTACATTTCTCCTGAGACAGAATTGCCCCCACCTCAATTGAGAACCACTCACACACACAGTAATATGAATGGTTCTTTGGTTTACCCCTAAGGTGAAGTATCGTACCTCAAGAAATAAAAGAAAAAAGCACATAATTTGTTGATTTAGAATTGAAAGATTATGAAGTAAAAGAGAAGTTTAAACAAGATCATACACTGATGGTTTTATTAAGAGATCTGTTGAGTAATTTGCCATCTTTTCTGTGTAGAGTAGGGGCATGAAACCACGGGATTTCACTTTCTGAGAAAGTATTTGCCCAAAGGTTGATAAATTACTTTATGGAAAGGCATGAACATGGTTAATTTACTGTCACTTGGGGCTTTGGTTCTCAGTCTTGCAGTTAAAAATTGTATTTTATCTGTCCAATTAGAAATCAGTAGACCTCAGTAAAGTGTGCATAAAAACAAATGTATGCGAGAATGATGAATGGGAAGCAAATTGAATCCAACATGGAAGGATATATCTTTGTAGTGACTTAAATGTTCATATTCTTTATTGAGGATAGCATCACACTCTCTAAAATCAGGATATATTGCAACTGTATTAGTAATCAGTTGCTTTTTCGTACAGGAGTAGACACAGTAATTCTTACATATGCTTGACTCATGTTTGTTTTGTTTCGTTTTTTGTTTTTTTACCCCATGTATAAAGCTAAATGCTTATTTCTCAATTTAAATGAGAACTTTTCTTCTTTAAATGTTTTCAATATTACTAATCTCAAAATCAAACAACCAATAATTAATCAGATCTGGAAGTCCCTTATTTTCATGAGTTCTTCTGTTATTTTAAAAACCCTCCTTGTTAGGGGTGCTTGGGTGGCTCAGTCAGTTAAGCGGCGGCGTTCGGCTCAGGTCCTGATCCCAGGGTCCTGGGAGAAAGCTCCCACATCTGGCTCCCTACACAGCGGGGAGCCTGCTTCTCCTTCTCTCTCTGCCTGCAGCTCCCCTGCTTCTGCACTGTCTCGCTCTCTGTCAAATAAATAAATAAAACCTTTAAGATAAAAAATCTTCCTTGTTAAAAAAGTCAAATTACTGCATACAGTTTTAAGCATACTTTTAAGAGTATAGTTCTGTAGCAAGTGTCAAGTGGCTGAATTATGAATATGAATTGTATAAGGTAGTTTATTGTGGTTAGAGTATGAATATTGGTTTTGGTTATATTAGAATTAACGCTAGAAAATACCAAATAAAACAAGTATAAAGAAGCTTTTACTATCTTTATTCTCATACCCATCCATTAGGTAGCATATTGAGACCGAATGTTCAGGAACTTAAGAAGAGATGTCTGCCGATAAAAGTAACATTTTTGCCAAAATGGCATGAGAATTGTGCATGTCAGTCCATCTTAAAAATTACAGTTATGATTTTTTTTTTTTCACACACACACAAAAGACAAAAAGTTTGGAACTTCAGCTTTTCTCAAGGGAAGAGAAAAACTTTGTCTTGAAAACTCTAGAGTTGCTTTGATTCACAATATATACCTTTGGTAAGAGCACAGACTTACACAAAAGCATATATAGAATGAAATCCTGCCTCTCTTCCTTATTAACACATGATCAAGCCATTTTTTTCAATCTATATGACCTTAATTTTGTACTCTATGGAATGATATCTGACTACTTACATTCTAGGCAAATTTTATGCTTAATTTGAAATATTTTATATGAAGCTCTAGTCGCCTTTTATTTGACAATCAGCATTCAAGAATTATCAGTTGTCATTATCACTCTTATTATTTTCTATTAAATGCGTGATATAATATATACTGATAGAGAGGTAACGATGAAGCCTGCAAAGAGTCTAAACACGTATTCCTGATACAGAGAGGAAAGCAAAAAAAAAAAAAAAAAAAAAAAAAAAAAGTGGCGCAGTGGCACTCGACCAGAATCATTCACATATTTTTATTATGTTTTGATGCAGTTCTTGGCAAAACTGAAAATTAGGCCACTTGCCTTTATCATGCAAGGCAACACTTTGATGTCTCTCTGGGTAGTCAAACCCAAATACCATCACTACCAGAAAGGAATTTCTATTTATGGGGAACTCTTTTGGAAACTTTACAGGCTGTATTATAAATGGAGGACCTTCATGATTTGAAATGCAAAATTTGAGAACAAATCTTCACATCTTTGTCACTAATTGCTTTTTATGTCAATCTGTATTCATATCCAAGACTCTACTATCTTGAAATTCATTTTGCCTACTTACATGAGAACTGGCAATTTAATCAGAGACATTCCTTTTTATTTATTGTGGTAATATACACATAAAATTTACAGTTTGACCATTTTTAAGTGTACAGTTTTATGGTGATAAACATATTCTCATCATCATGGAACATCAGCATCATTCATCTCCAGAATTTGTCTTCCCCAATTAAGGGCTAACTCCTTTCAGCCTTCCCACACCCCCCGGTGACCACCATTCTACTTGCTGTCTCTATGAATTTGATACTTTAGGAACCTTATACAAAATCAATCCTACAAGTTTTTCCTTTTGTGATTGACTTATTTCACTTAGCTAATATTTTCAGTGTTATAGGATGTATAAAAATTGTTTTCCCTTTTAAGACTGAAAAATGTATAGATCACATTTTGTTGATCCAATCGTTTGTTGGTAGACACTTTGGTTACTTTGAGGATTTGGCTATTGTGAATAACACTGTTAAGAGTATGAATATACAAACATCTGTTTGAGTCCCTGCCTTCACTTATTTTGGGGATATACCCAGAAGTGGAATTGCTGGATCATATACAAACTCTTTTTTTTTTTTTTAAAGATTTTATTTATTTATTCGACAGAGATAGAGACAGCCAGCGAGAGAGGGAACACAAGCAGGGGGAGTGGGAGAGGAAGAAGCAGGCTCCTTACAGAGGAGCCTGATGTGGGACTCGATCCCATAACGCCGGGATCACGCCCTGAGCTGAAGGCAGACGCTTAACCGCTGTGTCACCCAGGCGCCCCCAGACAAACTCTTAATTCATTATCTTTGCAAATTATTTCGTTGATTAAAAGAGCACAGTATATCTCTTCTTTGTACTATAAAAAAGTTTACCACTTCTCTAAAGACAGTTCAAAGTACTTGACTAGATGGGAGTTTAAGTGTATTTACTTACTTATTGGCTAACTCATTAGTTAGATGGTTAGTAAGTAATACAAAGTACTCTTGTAAAAGAAATTGACAGCAAGGTGTCCATACCTTGACTTACTGAAAATATATTTACTTAGATTATTTCCTTAACTTAGTATCCTTCAGGCTAACTTTCTGGGTAAAAATCACTTACTTTAGCTATCTATCTGACGTTAAAAAGCTACAACTCTATGTAGCCTATCTGCTATTATGGAAAAGATCAGAAATGGATATTATCCAATAAAGGAAATTATCTCCATACACATTACATTTGGAGAATGAAAAACACAGGTATGTATAAAGAAGAAAATGGCAATTATCAATATATCCATTGGCCAAAAGTAGCCACTATTAACTATTTGGCATACTTCCTTCTAGTCATTTTTATATAGATTTAAAAAATTAAATTTACCAGAGTAAAACATATGTATTCTTTATCCATCATTCAAAAAAAGTAAAAAAGGACAAATAAAAATTATGTAGTAATTTTATTGTTCTATAATAATCCTTGTTATAGTTCACTGAACCTCTGCAGATGTATTTGTTACAATGTGATTTTACTTTGGGATGCTATTTACATCTTAAAAATAATACTATGCTAATTTTATGTATGAAAAACAAAAGTGAAATTGAAAGAAATTTTTAATTTGAATAAATATATGTTGAAGATGAAGTTAGTTTCTTAGCTATATTTAATTTTCAGTAGAAATGACTTCCAGCTATTTAGGGTAAGGACATTAGGATTCTTGTATTTGATCCAATTTCCTCTGTCTCCCAATCTTAATTGTTAGTCTTAACTTTACAATATCTAGTTTGTAGCATTAACATTTCTGTTCTCCCTCTAACATTTGCATATCTTTAGATTTATCTTACATCTTTATTACATTAATCCTGTTTATCAGTCCTTTTACCATTTTTTTTCTATTTTCCTCAGTTTAACACTAATTGGCTAAATATTTTAAATTTATTTTAAAAATAGATTTCATAAAGTGCAGATTTACAATTTATACATGCGGTGATTTAGTGAATAATGAAAGAGGCATTTTAATTTAATTTGGAAAAGATAACTTTATTGGAGCCTTTGAGTAAACATTTTCTTTCTTTTTTTTTTAAGATTTTATTCATTTATTTTAGTAAGGGAGAGAACGAGAGAGCACCATGAGGGGGAGGGTGGGGAGGACACAGGGAGAAGCAGGCTGCCAACTGAGCAGGAAGCCTGATGCAGGACTATCCCAGGACTGTGGGATCATGACCTGAGCAGAAGGCAGATGCTTAATGAACAGAGTCACCCAGGTGCCCCTTGAGTAGACACTTTCAAAATAAATTTAGATGAATTCCTTCCCCATAGGCCAAGATAAACTCAACATGTACGGAGAAGTTCTTTGTAAAAAGAATTTGTTTACAGACAAATGATTGGAATGTATGTTTTGACCTTGGAGTAAGGAAGAGTTTTCCAACAATGACCCCAAAATTAAGCTCTTACATAATAAATATAAAACACCTTCACATGCAGAAAAATGCCATTTGTAAAATTCAAAGATGAATTTAAATATTTATAACTGATATACCAACAGAATATATGCAGAGATTATAATAAATTAAAAACTTTTTAGAAAACCAACCAATGCCCTGTGTATATTCACTGACCCTACTCACCAAATATCCATCTCTGTGTTGGACTCTTGTAGGTTTGCGCTTTCTTTCCACATACATATGTATCTTCTCTTGAGGATAATTTTATATAATATATATAATTATGTATTATCCATCTTTTGAGGATTCATTCTTTCTTTGTAAACATTGGCAGTTTTATTGCCTTATTTTCTGTTTGCATTAACTACAAATTCCTAGGTAAAAATTTGAGACGAGAAACTGCTTCCTAATTTTTGTTAGTTATCTACTCCTTAGGAGGTATTCCTAAATTTTTATCATTTTATTGTTACTAAATTCTTACTAAATTTTATCATTCTATTGTTATTTGTAATAGTCTGCACTGAAATATCATATATTCTTTTTTTAGTATTTTTTAAATCAATTATTTAACATATAGTGTATTATTAGTTTCAGAGGTAGAGTTTAGTGATTCATCAGTTGCATATAACACCCACTGCTCATTACATCAAATGCCCTCCTTAATGCCCATCACCCAGTTACCCCATCCCCCTACCTACCTCCCCTCCAGCAACCCTCAGTTTGTTTCTTAGAGTTAAGAGTCTCTTATGGTTTGTCTCCCTCTCTAATTTCATCTTATTTTATTTTTCCCTCCCTTCCCCTATTACCTCTGTTTTGTTTCTTAAATTCCATATATGAGTGAAATCATGATAATTGTCTTTCTCTGATTGACTTATTTCGCTTAGCACAATACTCTCTAGTTCTATCCATATTGTTGTAAATTGTAAGATATCTTTTGTGTGTGTGTGTGAAATATTTTATATTCTGTCATCTCAATTCTCAGGTTTGAGTCCAAAACTTTCCACTTATTAGATTGTTTTAGACAAACCCTTTACCAGAAATGAACTTTTTTTTTTAATTTAAATTCAAGTTAGTTAACATATAGTTTAGTATTGGTTTTAGGAATAGAATTTAGAGATTCATCACTTACATACAACACCCAGTGCTCATCACAAGTGCCCTCCTTAATGCTCATCACCCATTTAGCCCATCCCCCCACCTCTCCTCCAGCAACCCTGTTTGTCCTCTATCTTCAAGAGTCTCTTATGGTTTGACCCCCTCTCTGTTTTTATTTTATTTTATTCTTCCTTCCCTTCCCCTATTTTCATCTATTTTGTTTCTTAAATTCCATATATGACTGAAATCATATGGTATTTGTCTTTCTTTGACTGATGTATTTCACTTAGCATACTACACTCTAGGCCATGCACATCATTGCAAATGGCAGATTTTGTTCTTTTTGATGGCCAAGTAATATTCCATTGGATATATATGTGTATATATAAAAACATCTCCTCTTTATCCATTCATCAGTTGATGGACAGTGGGCCTTTTCCATAATTTGGCTATTGTTGCTCGTGCTGCTAAAACATTGGGGTGCATGTGCCCCTTAAAATCAGCACTCTTGTATCTTTTGGATAAATACCTAGTAATACAATTGCTGTATCATAGGGTAGTTCTATTTTTAACTTTTTGAGGAATCTTCATACTCTTTTCTGGAGTGACTGCACCAGTTTGCATTCCCACTAACAGTGCAAAAGAGTCCCCTTTCTCCGAATCCTTGCAAACATCTGTTGTTTCCTGAGTTGTTAATTTTAGCCATCCTGACAGGTGTGAGGTATTATATCATTGTGCTTTTGATTTGTATTTCCCTAAAGATGAGTTATGTTGAACATTCTTTCATGAGTCTTCTTAGCTCTTTGTATGTCTTCTTTAGAGAAATGTCTGTTCATGTCTTCTGCCCATTTCTTAACTGGATTATTTATATTTGGTGTGTTGAGTTTGATGAGTTCTTTATAAATTCGGGATACTGGCCTTTTATCTGATATGTCATTTGCAAATATCTTCTTGCATTCCTTGGTTGCCTCTTAGTTTTGTTGATTGTTTCCTTCACTGTTCAGAAGCTTTTTATCTTCATGAAGTCTCAACAGTCAATAGGTTATTTTCCCTTTCATTTCCCTTGCCTCAGAAGATGTTACCACTAAGAAGTTGCTGCGGCCAGGGTCAAAGAGATTACTGCCTGTTTTGTCCTCTAGGATTTTGATGGTTTCTTCTCTTACAGGTAGGTCTTTCATCCATTTTGAATTTATTTTTGTGTATGGTGTAAGAAAGTGGTCCAGTTTCATTCTTCTAAATGCTGCTGTCTAGTTTACCCAGCACCATTTGTTGAAGAGTCTTTTTTCCATTAGATATTCTTCCTGATTTGTTGAAGATCAGTTGACCATATAGTGGTTGGCCCATTTCTGGGTTCTCTGTTCTGTTCCATTGATCTATGTGTCTGTTTTTGTGCCAGTACCACATGTCTTGACCATTACAGCTTTGTAAGCTGGCTTGAAGTACAGGATTGTGATGCCTCCTGCTCTGCTTTTCTTTTTCAAGATTGCTTTGGCTATTTGGGGTCTTTTGTGATTCCATACAAATTTTAAGATTGTTTGCTTTAGCTCTGTGAAAAATGCTGGTGTTATTTTGATTAGAATTGTATTGAATGGGTAGATTGCTTTTGGTAGTATAGACATTTTTAACAATATTTGTTCATCTAATCCACAAGATGGAATGTTTTTCCGTTTCTTTGTGTCCTCTTCAATTTCTCTCATAAGTGTTCTACAGTTTTCAGAGTACAGATCTTTTACCTCTTTGGTTAGGTTTATTCCTAGGTATCTTGTGGTTTTCGGTGCAGTTGTAAATGGGATCAATTCCTTGATTTCTCTCTCTGCTGTTTCTTTATTGGTATGTAGAAATGCAACAGATTGCTGTATGTTGATTTTATATCCTTCGTCTTTGCTGAATTCTTGTATCAGTTCCAGCAATTTTTTGGTGGAGTCTTTCAGGTTTTCTACAGAAAGTATCATTTCATCTCCAAAGAATAAAATTTGACTTCTTCCTGGGTGATCTGGATGCTTTTTATTTCTTTGTGTTGTGTGATTGCTGAGGCTAAGACTTCTAGACTATGTTGAACAACAGTGGTGAGAGTGGATATCCCTGTCATGTTCCTGACCTCAGGGGGAAAGCTCTCAGTTTTTCCCCATTGAGGATGATATTAGCTGTGGGTCTTTACTAGAAATGAATCTTAATTTACTCTTTAGTAAAATGGAAATAATTTTTCCTAAATCAGAGTATGGCTTTGGACATTAAAGAAGATATGCAAATCCGGGCATGGTAGTAAGTTTTGACAGCTATTAAACTAATGTTATCTATCTTAACATCTTACTAAGCAAACAAATTAATCTGTACTAATGGAAAGCATTGGAGGCCTCAAGTCAGGCTGACTCCCGTATGCAACAGTTGTGGACTTTGTTATTACATGTTTTTCAGCTAAGAAACTTTCTAGAGATTTTCGGGAGAGTCAATAATACATAGCGGGTGTGATTTTGACCTTATGTAACTCAAACTGCAAAGACATTTGCTTTTATCACATAAGTGTGAGGTCAGTCAAGAGTGTAGTATAATTGGTGATTATAAAACAAAATCAAGCTAACCGTCTCAAAAAGAATCAGACTGTGCCTAATATTCTCTGCCTTCTAGAAATTATTTTAGATATGTTAGTTTTCTGAATAATTAAGCATTGAGTTTCTAATAATTGTGATAATCACAGATATTTTAGATAAAATGTATTAAGACAAAATTTTATTGAAATATACAATCTGTTCTTTTGAGTATATGTGCAAAGTAATTAATATATGGAGTCTCATTTAGCTCTACTTGTGTCATAAGCTACAGAGATAGTGATCTCATGGTTGACAGACCAATAATATAGAAAGTGACATGGCACACTGGATTTTCTTTGAAGTATAATTCTGACATTTACTTTGAAATACCAGTAGCAGTGAGAGGCCATACAGCTATAATTCAATTTTCAAGAATAAGGGTATATACATTGTGGTTCTGTTTCAAAGAACAGCCACTTTCCTTATTTGGTCTCTCAAATAAGTAACAGTGTTGATAGTTTGTTGTTTATATTATTGTTATTGTTTTTTCTTTTGGAACTTAGTTCCCTTAACTCCTAGGAAATAATGACATTAAGTCATAGTTAGTGCCATCTCCATATTCAGTGTTTCTAAAAGATACCGTTTAATCAGTTCTTTGAAAAATCTTGTGAGGAACATTTTTAAACATTTTATGTAAGTGAAATTTAAAACTTTGATGGATTTTAACTCAAATGTGTATGGTGTATAGAATGCCACTGATATTCTCAAAAAAATTTAAAGCATATTTGAACTAATAGTAAGAGAAGGTGGTACTTTATTTTCTAAAGAAAGCACAACGTTAATATTGTTGATTTCATATGTATTGTCCCTGAGTTCTGATATAGGAGAGAATTACACTAATGGCTAATATTTGTCAAAGTGCATCCTGGATATTTTCTTTCACATTTTTTCATTAATTTTTACAATAAATCATTGAGGGAGGTATAACGATTGTCATTTTAAAGAAGAAACAGGTTTAGAAAAGGAAGGTGATATTTTAAAGGGCATCAGTTAACGGTTGTCGAAGCAGAATTTAAAGTCAAATTGTTTGACTTGAAGTCTAGTGCTCTTTTGACTAAAATCATTTGTTCTGCCATTTACAAAAAGTCTGAGTATGACAATGAGTAGAATTTTACTCTAAAAGTGTATGCTACTACAAATATAAAATTTTAGGTTTCTGAGACCACTGAGAGACTGAGGCATCATTTAATGACTGTGAGTGGACATATACATGATGGTGAGAAGTTCGTCTTGTATTGGGTAACCTTGTCTATGATGTATGGGTCATGGGTTAAGTCATATATGAAGGTCTGAGGTAGACATGGGAGCTGGCAGTAGGGGACTTTGTGGTAAAGGTTACGGATACATAAATTTATATAATAGAAATAAAAAATGAAATGAGTAAATTTAAAACTTAATTAGATATGCAAAGCCTCCTCTTGGTGACTTTGGGCAGGTTACTTTAGTTATTTTCATCTGTAAAATGTAGGTAAAGATAATGTCCAGTTTATGGAAAGTTATAAGGAATACATTTTAAAAAGAATACCTTTGATAGTGTCAGAAGTTCTGGTCCCTTATGGAGGCCGCAGGGGAGAATTTGTTTATTCCTTGCCTATTCCAGAATCTGGTTGCTGTTGGCTTTCAGCCACATCACTTTAATTTATGCTTCGCTTCTCTCCTTCTCTGACAAATCTCTCTCTACCCCCTAGTGATGAGGATTGCTATTACATTTGGGATTTATCTGGATGATCCAGGATAGTCTCCCCATCTTGAGATCTTTAATTTAATCACATCTGCAAAATCCCTTTGCCAAGTAAGGTAACATAGAAAAGTTTCAGTGATTAGGACCTGTGTGGATTTGGGGTCTGTCTTTCCATCTAACTCAAATGCATGTGTATATGTGTAATCTCAGTAATCCTCTAAACACCCAAATCCGGCTTGCTGTCTATTTATCCATTTTATATGTGAAGAAATGAAGAAACAGAAATTAAATAGGAGTTCACACAATAAATTGCAGAGCTAGAACTGGATTCTCAAACATCTTAGTCCAGTAATCACTTAGAATACCACACGGTGCCCAACTAAAGGAAAATCATTAAACAAACAAAGGATCCCAAAAAGGTGTGTAACAGGAAAGTCATAGTGAATGTATGTAAAAATATATGTGAGGATATAAAGGTGTAAAAGTGATTGTTTTTTTTTTCATGTTAGAATCAGTAATCCCTAGATAATAAGCCAAAAACTTACTTATGATAGCAGAAGAAAATGTAAAGGCTGTCAAACATGATAGCTAGTAAAGTAAATGTGAATAGAAATAGGGAAGAAAATTGGTTGAAAAGGTAGGAGTGACAACAACTTCCTTCATAAAATGAAGGACAGGAAATCCTATGCATGCTATTAAAAAAAAGATAATTTATTATGAAGTCAGCAAGATAACAGAAATAAAAATTAGTGATGTAACCATAAAAGATTTCAATCACCAAAATAAAAGTATATTTAATGCCTAATGGCCACATGGAAAACAAATGAACAGGAGGACACTTTGCTGCCTGCTATTTAATATTAAGTCAATATCCCAGAGGTCACAAAAAATTTCAATATGTCTGTTTAATTGTCGGATATGTTGTAACCTTCAGCAAACTATATCACTACTTAATAAACAAGTTTAAATTCAGTTTTGCTGTAGTTTATTACATGACAAAATGTAAAGGGAAGGAAAATGTTCTCGTGTAAATGGGTGAGACACTTACAGTGACAGAGCTAATTAGGCTATTGGGAGAATTTATGCACAGCTAATAAGCAGAGCTAAATGTTGTCTTAATTTACCTTCAAGCTCTCCCCACCCAAAAAAAAAAAAAAATGTTCATTCAGGTCGCACTAATTGAGCCAGCAACCATTAACCCCTCTTTTCTGGATATGTCCCCATGCTAGCATACAAGAACTGAGCTATTGCCAAAGAGCAAAATTTGTTTTGTTTTGTTTTTCCATGTATCTTTGAACATGTATCAAAAGTTTATTGTATTTAAAGATAAAGCAGATACACAGAATTCAGAAATTTATTTTTTTTTTCTGTATGGCATTGTGATTATTGATTTTTACCTTTTAATACAGCATAACGGAGAGTAAAAAGGATTTATAATTACCATATTATCAAATGGGGTTAGACAAGTACTCTCAAGTAATGTTTGTGAGTATGTGAATGAGAATGCCCTTTGATGTGAGGCAATATCTTTATAACTCGAAATTTTTAATATCTTTCATCACTCCTAAATGTGTCTGTTTCAGAAACATGCACAGAGATGTGCAATGATATAGCAAAGAAATTCATTAAAAGAATATAATTCAGATTCGGTGTAAATGACCCTAAATTGGACACTGATTTACATATTTTATTTGTAAAAATTGATGTATCACTATGTATAGTAAGTGGAATAATGTTTTCAAGATTGAGCATGATATTTATGTCTGGGCGATTTATATCAAGCTTCAAATTATCTTTTTGATGGCAAGACTGGATTATTTTCTAATTTATAGACTTCTTTATTATTTGAAGGGTTTATTATGAGTCTGTTATTTTGGAGATAAGATTATTTTAACATTGTATGATAAACCTCATTAATACAACAATTTAAGTGATCTTAAAGGAAATACTTGGCCACATGAAGTTTAAATTAATAAACAAATCAGGGAATGGATGAATTTAACTTATGTGATAAAAACTGAATTACACTCTTTTGATGTTAAAATATAAGCACACCAAAAAGTAATGCTGTTAGAAATACATATTGATGAAGGAAAACAACATTAAAGGAAAATAGTGTATTAGTAACAATAGGATTGAGAAAGGTTATTATAATAAATAGAAATGTAATCCTGAATATCTTCAGAGCTATATACAATTTTTTGTCAAAGCCATTGATTATGTTAGATGGTGAGTTCAAAGTTACTAATTGCATGATTAAAATAAACTATAGGGAGGAAGGGAAGCATCCATGAATCAATAATTTTGCTTATTTCATTTCCATGGACTTGAGTTACATAAGAAAAAATTGAAAAAATGTTATTATATAAAACTAATACCATAAAACATTCTTAAATATGTTTTAATTTTTTTTAAAAAAAGGTTTTATTTATTCATTAGAGAGAGAGAGACAGAGCACAAGCAGGGAGAGAGGCAGAGGGAGAGGGAGAAGCAGACTCCCGGCTAAGCTGGGAGCCCAATGTGGGGCTTGATCCCAGGACCCAGAGATCATGACCTGAGCTGAAGGCAGACGCCTAACCATCTAAGCCACCCAGGCACCCTTTGTTTCAGTTTTTAACATGAAAGATTTCTTATTAAACTCCATGGTGTATACACAAAACAGAGAAATAAATACTCAAAAATGTTTGTTATTAGAAATTTTCTATAGATTATGTGCTTAGACAGGTATTCACTCCTTTTCTGTAGTATTTAAACTTTTTATAATAATCCATGATACTTCCTTGAATATTAAATATCCAATAAATATATTATAGACTAAAAGACTTTATAAACTACAAGGAGTTTTTCTAGACACATTGAAGAAGGTCATTGGAACTTTTTATCTGCAATTCTTCTATCCTTTTTGATATTGTACAATAGAGACTAATGAAAGAAAATGATTCTCTTTACCACAAATTTAAGTTACAATTAAAATGAATGTTTAATAATGTGTGCACGATGTCTCCCCCATTGACCACATGCCAAGGTCGCTCTGAGCACTTTTATTTCTGTGAAGGGATTTTACTTAAGTTGTTATTAAAAAATAAAGAAAAAAAAAAAGAAAACAACTCACAGAACTATTTTTACTGGCACCATGATCTTCAAATATTAAATAATTTTTATGAAAATATGCTATCTTATAGTCACTAAAAATTACCAGACAATTTGACTTTCAGAATTCTGGAGCAATCAGCAGGTACGGTTGATAACATTTATGTATATACATATTCTCTAAGGCATTGTGTATTGCATGTAGCAAAAAATATATGGCTTTCCTCCTTTAAAGAATTTATAGCCTTGGGGAAAAAAGACATGTGACCAAACAGAGATAACCTCCTCCTTTATAGAGTTATCGATAAAGCTGAGTGGAATTGCTGTGAAGCTGATGTGGACCAGCAGCAATGGGTAATCATCTTGGGTGTCCACAAATGAGAAAAAAAAAAAAAAATGTTGCACTTGGCTCAAAAAGAAATGCTATACCTGTGAGAAAGTTCAGCACATGTAAAACCACAATACCAGCCTTTAAATATTCATAAATTAATTCAATATTTATTTTTAAAGATCTTAGCATATATAAAACACTTGTTGTAGGTCTCAATGATGCATCAAACATGATGCATCGTGCCTGAAAATAATGAGTCTGTGACAGACTGTCTGTCTATATGGCAAAATATACACAGTATACTTCATAAATTTCTATGACTGCACTGTGCTCTATGGGGTCTACTCAGGCAGGGAGGGGAGAGTGATTCTTTCTCTTTTGGGGAACCTAGACTGTTTTTCTGAGGAACTGACTTTGTTTTGGTCCTTGAAAGCAATGTTAGCCTATAAGAAAATAAACCAGGCAGAAAAAGGAAGGAAAGGTTGAGGATTCTCTTAGTGGAAAGGTAGGGATAAGAGTCCAGTGCCTGACAGGCTGACTAGCCTTTCACTTTTGATCGTGCCTTCATAGTCTTTGCTTTGTAAAATTTGAAGGAATGCATTCACATTATAGTTAATGCTGGCATGCTGAAACCCTAAATGCACTAATGCAATAAAAAAAAAAGACAAAAAGAATGTGAAAACTTAATACAGGTACATTTTTATATTTATAAATAATGTACATCTACTATTGTATTTCTAGTGATACACTCTAGAACATTTTTAAAAGGATAAGTAAGTATGAAATAAATGATATATTTCCATTTTTTTCTAATATAAACGTTTTTGGCTACGTTCTGGGTTTGAATTTATAAATGTTTGTAATTATGCTTAATGATAATATTAATACACTGTATTCTTTTTTAATATACTGTATTCTGAAGGAGAGACTTATTTTTAACAATAATAGACACAAATATCTATCTCAGATTGTCTTTTTTGATAATTCCAATGCTTTTGGCAACTTCTCAAATCTGATTTAATTGTATTGTTTCAAGCCTGTAATATAGCTAATGACTTATTTGTGTTTCCATTTACTTATAATCTTACATTGTATATGTTATATTCTTCCTGGAGTTCCTTTTCTTTTTCTTCCAGATACTTGATATCATGAGGGTTAAAGTTACATATTTTGTTTCTATGAACTCACATACCTCAGACATATAAACTAAAAAAACACTGTATTATAACAGAGGGAAAATACTAAAACCCTGTATGTCAAGACTTCTACTCTTCCTCATATGTAGGTAACATATCAAAGCTGTTATATGGACTAATTATTTTCCTGTAAGTATTAGCATACTAAATATCACTTAAACAAATCCACTTTTTCATTTTTATTAAAATACTCTAAAGAGGTATTATCCTCATTCTTCATTGTATTTCACTGAAGTATGTGGACTCAGTTGCAAAAAAAAAAAAAAAAGTGATGGAATCTGGGAAAGCCATGCATGATGTGTTTGATAGACTTGATATTATTGGAAGTCAATGAGAGTTTATGGAAAAAAATTTAAAAAAACTGACATGGGGGCACCTGGGTGGCTCAGTCATTAAGCGTCTGCCTTCGGCTCAGGGCATGATCGCAGGGTCCTGGGATCGAGCCCCGCATTGGGCTCCCTGCTCCGCCGGAAGCCGGGTTCTTCCTCTCCCATTTCCCCTGCTTGTGTTCCCTCTCTCACTGGCTGTCTGTCTCTCTGTCAAATAAGTAGATAAAATTTTTTAAAAATAAAAATAAAAAACTGACATGACTGGAATTTTTAGTTGATGGACAACTGTCTGGGACAAAGGAAAGTGGAATGGAAAAGAGACTTATGATTAAGAACGTTGCCTTCCCCTTATATTCCCCAACTGCATTTTAGTGCCCCTAATTCCTATCTAGGTCATATTTTTTTCCTCTTCAAGGTCCAACTGAAGTAAGAAAGTAATACCAACAATTCACTAATATCAGTTTCTCAGTTACCTAGCAAATCACTGAGTGACCGAATTATGTAATCTCTTCCTGAATTTGGTGAGGCAGTATCTTAGAGATTTATATCAGAATGGGATCTACTGTCAAATAGGACCAGTCAGGGCAGCCCATATTCAAAGTCTGGCCTTTCAAGTTTCACACATTTTCCCAGGCAGTCAGGACTTTTTGTCTAATCATTGTGGCATTCAACTTCTTACCTCATCATAGATCATGACAATTGAGCCAGTAGGGGCATAACTTCCCCCCAAAGGCCTCTCATAGGCATGACTAGAGAAATGTAGAAAATCCATATAATGTTGAGGCTGATTCTCAGGAGCTCACTCTCTCTTGGCTCCATTGATGAGGAACATTTAAGCTTTTGTCTCACGCAGAGATCTATTCTACAAAGAATGAACCTGCTGGAAATGACTGTCCAGTTCACAGATTTCTATGTAACAAAAACCATCAAAGGAATCAGAGTCCCATTTCACAATTCTATACTGAAAGGGAAATGTAGCGCAAATGGGCACTGAGCATAAAACAAACTTTAAAAAAAAGTTTATAAAATTTTCAAGTCCAATTTTGTGAATAAGCATATGCAGAGTGGGTGAAGATTACATCACTTCAGCATGTGTGAATTTGCTGGTAAATGTACTGCTTTTTAAAATTAAAGAAATTCAAAAAGTAGATCTAGCCCAGAATGATTTTCTTTCCTAAATCTTTTCATTTATATCCTAGAATGTTTTGAATCTCTTAAGAAATTGAACCAAATTCCATGAGTTCACAAAATAGAAGGGGTTGTAATTTATGAAGAATAGTCTCCTTATAGATATAACCCATTCAATATTTATCAAACTTACTAATGACAGCCACATTGTTGAAAGCTAGGGGCAAAAGACCAAATACAAATGTAAAAGAACAAATGCAAATATAAAAAGGATACAACAGCTCCAACTTGATGTTTCTGTGTATCTGTACTAATTTGTTCCTAAAAGAGCTTCTTTCTGCTCATGAGTAAAGGAAGCAAGGAGAGCTTTATATGCAGTTGGAGAAGGAAACAGTATAAAGACTTGAAGTACTGCTAACCTGTCCTCATCAAGGTCAACAATTCCATCTTGTTAACAAATCTAATGAGATTTGAGATTCTGGAAATATTTGACATTTTTGACCATTTCTTTAATCAGAGAACTCTCTTGTCTTGATTTCTATAATCTCTCAATTTTTGACCCAGTCTATAACTGATCTATTTCTTTCTGGGACTCTGTTCTGTATGTTAGTTTCCTTTAAGTTTCAAGCCTTGTTATGTTCGTACCTTTAGAACTCTTTAATTTTTGTGAAAAATCCCTCTACATGGACTACCAATAGTTTTGCTTATAAATATGCATTCGTATATTCACATCTTCTTTTGTGTTCCATACATTATTTCAAGGTTAGATACTGTTCTTTATTTCTTTTACACCTTTCTTGGTTGCTTAGGATAGATGACTCTCACACTGTGTTGATAAATCAATATGTGCAGTTACGGATTCCTTTTAACAAATTTTAAAATGACAAGTGTCTCAAGCAAAGTGGCCTTAAATATGCACTTGCCAGTAGGTATGTCTGTCACCCTGTGTTAGGCCAAACAATGATCCAAAAGTCTAATAAGCCAGATGGGCCCTAGAAATTGCCAGATTATCTAAACCTATTCTAACATTAAGGACATTAAAGTCCAATGAGACTAAATGACAAATCTAGGGCTCTACGTGGAGTTAACAGTAGAGGTAAGAATCATGTTTCTAGAGTCATATTCCCATGCTGTCACTCAGCACCTACCTGCTAAGGAAGCAGTGGCATAGCGTTAGGAGTCTAAGATGGTCACAAGGGATCTACATGAGACACCTTTCATCACAAGATCCTTCCTGTTGTCAATTCCCAGACAATGTGAATAACACAAAAGGAATTGCTGAGCATAGTGGTTGAAGCAGAAACTTTACAGCTTTCCTCTCAAACAAAGTAAGTTATTTTAGAAAATGGTTAGCGATTATCTGGATAGAGGCATCACAGGAAAAACATGATTCAGTAATTTCTTGCCTTGACTATATTCTCACTCTCCTCCCCTATTCCATTAAATTTTCAGGTATTAAAATATACATAAATATATATATAAGTATTGGTTATAGAATAATTATTTAATTTAGTGGATTCAAGATATTAGAGCATGGTGTCCATAGCTTCAAGTTGGAAATCATTCAGAAATAATGATTAACATTTGGAAATTAGCCATTCGTTGTGGATTCAAAGCAAAAAACTTTTGCTGAGTGAGTCATAAAGGATGCTCATCACATTAATTTTACTACAGTTGGGATGTCACAAAAGCAGAAGGGCTGGTAAAACATTTTGTGGGCTGGTAAATATTTTTCATCTATTTGCATGGTTGCCTGTATCATTTAATAAATTTGTTTTAAAGAGACCCATGCCAAAGGCAGTAAAATGTAATATGAGGGTATAATAAGCCAATTAAAGCAAATTACTGCCAAGTAAGATAATTACATTTAGGCTTAAATAATTTTGTGCAGATTTATTACTGTGTCGTGGTATTACAGGTTAATCAAATGTAGGGCAAACGCTAGAAAAATAAAGAACTTATACATGAGATTTAACTTGTATGACAAAATGATTGAATTGTTGGAATAAAATATTTTCATAAATAAGATGGTCATATCCATATTCAAGTTTTCAGACAATGTAAAATATTGTTGCTTTTCAAGACAATATGTTGAATTTGTACATAGATATTATGGCTTTCATACACTTATCATTTGATATTCACAAATATTTAAGACTTTGTATTTACTGCATTTTTTTTTTTAAGATTTTATTTATCTATTTGACAGAGATAGAGACAGCCAGCGAGAGAGGGAACACAAGCAGGGGGAGTGGGAGAGGAAGACGCAGGCTCATAGCGGAAGAGCCTGAGGTGGGGCTCGATCCCAGAATGCCGGGATCACGCCCTGAGCCGAAGGCAGACGCTTAACCGCTGTGCCACCCAGGCGCCCCTTTACTGCATTTTTTTAACTCAAGTGACTCTGAAATTATGTAATTTCTTTATTTATTGGAGTATAAATGACAACTAACGTTGTATTAGTTTCAAGTGCATAATATATTGATTTAACAATACTATACATTACTCAGTACTTACCATGATAAGTGTAGTCACTACACAAAGTTATTACAGTATTATTGATTATATTCCCAATACTGTGTTTTTTATCTCCTTGAGTTATTTACTTTGTAACTGGATGTTTGTACCTCTTAAACCTTTTATGTTTTTCACCCTACCTCCACTCTGGTAAACATCATTCTCTAGAATTACCAGTCTGTTTTTTGGTTTCTCTCTTTTTCTCTTTGTTCATTTGTCTTTTTTGAATTCCACATATGAGTGAAATCATAGGATATTTGTCTTTCTCTGACACTTCGTTTAGCATTATACCGTCTATATCTATCCATGTTGCTCTAAATTGCAAGATTCGTTCTTTTTTATGGCTGAGTAAAATTCCATTGTATATACGTACTACCTCTTCCCTATCCATTCATGTATCAATGGACTCTTGAGTTGCTTCCATAATTTGCCTGTTGTAAATAATGTGGCAACAAATATGGGGGTGGATATATCTTCTCAAATTAGTGTTTTCATATTCTTTTAGTAAATCCCCATTCGTGGCATCGCTGGATCATGTGGTAAATGTATTTTTAATCTGAGGAACCTCCACAAAGTTTTCTGCAGTGGCTGCACCAGTTTTTGTTCCAACCAGCAGTACACAAAGGTTCCTTTTCTCTACATTTTTGCCAACACTTGTTTATTTTATTTTTGATTTTAGGCATTCTGACAGGTGGGAGATGATATCTCTTTTGGATTTTGACGTTTGCCATTACTTTGTCCTCCAGGTCTCTGAAACATTCTTCGGCTTCCTTGAATCTACTATTTATTCTATTATATTTTTAATTTCAGTTATTGAGTTCTTCATCTCATTTCTTTTTTTTTTTTTTTTATGTTTTGAGTCTCTTTGTTGAGGGTCTCACTGGGGTCCTCCAATCTTCTCTAAGGTCCATTGAGTATCTTTATGACCATTACTTTAAATTTCCTATCAGGCATATTACTTATGTACATTTCATTTAGCTGTCTTCCTGTAATTTTTTCTGGTCTTTCATTGGTGTCATAGTCCTCTGTTTCCTCATTTTGTCTAAGCCTGTGTCTGTTTCTGTGTATTAGGAAAATTAGCTACATCTCCTAGTCTTGAAAGTAGTGGGTCTTTTTTATAGTGCCCACAGTGCAATGTCTGCTGTTCATCAGAACCAGGAACTTCAAGGGCGTTTGCTGTTTGTGTGGATAAGCCCTACTGTTGGGGCTGAACCACTTTTGCCTTCAATGCAGTCATCCACAATGGCTCTCTTTGCCTTTGCCTGTTGTGGGCAGGGTTTGATTCCTGTAATGTGAGTGGGCCATTCGGGAACACCCAGGGCTTGAATTGTGTCAGATAGACATCTGCCAGAGATGCAGTAACGCTGAACTGCAAGGTACTTTCCTCATGTTGTCCCCTGAGAAGCTTTGTTGGTATGCGGGTCCTACAGTCAGACCAGATGTCTGCCCCCAACCCACTGCTGGGGCAGCATTGGGAGTGGAGTGTGGTTGTGGGACAGAAGTTGATGTGGTTTTGGAATATAAGTGAGGTTTAGTGGGGCGGAATCCAGAGCCAACGACCAAGAAAGAATTCTTGAGATGTCTTTGGTGCAAAATGGTGGTTTATTAAAGCACAGGGACAGGACCCATGGGCAGAAAGAGCTGCTGCCCCGGGTTGTGAGGAGTGGCTGATTATATACTATGGGGTTGGGGGAGGTAAGGAAAAAGGGAGGTTTCAAAAGGATTTTCATTTGTCGAAGAAGACTCACAGGATACTGGAAGCTTTGCCATTGTCAAGTTAAGGCTGTTTTTCCCTCTAGCAAGACATTAACATGAAGATAGCTGGGAACTTCCTGGAGGAACATTATACTCTGCCTGGTTCAAGTATCTGTCAATGGGTTGCAGATTATAAGGACATTTAACTGTATCTACATTTCCTTCTGGAAGCTAGGTTATTGATAGAAATTCTTTGTTCGTGTAGATTGCTAAGATATTTGTAAATAGAGGGAATGTCTTGCAGAATTGTGATCTCTATAACTTGTTTTTCCTTTCCTTAGCTTTAGGGCAACCAGGAGTGCCTAAGGAACATCATATATATCCCGTGGGGGGGGGGGGGTTGTGGGGTGTCAGCTCTGCTTTGTCCTCAGCTTGCCTCTGTTCCCTCATCAAAGTCACTTTGCAGTGGTGCTGCCCCTGTTGGGGCCGCTTGCACATTGCCAGGCTTGTGGCACTGCTGTGGATGAACTCTGGCCAAGGAGGTATTGCAGGGGGAAGGTCTGCAAGAGAACATGGGGGCAGGGCATGCTGTTAGCAATTAGGTGGAGAGTAATTATGCCGAACTTGTTTAGGTACATGTCTGCATGCCCAGCCTTGGGGGCAGGGTTAGGAAATGGCACCTCCCATCTCCTTTGCTCCTGGTAAAGTAAACTTAACTCCCTCCCTTATACCCCAGGTGTTTTTCAAACTGCTGTTATTATGCTTATCTCCAGGAGGCTGTTTGTTATGCTAGCTCTTTAAGGTGGGGGCTCAGTTTCCTCTTGCTCTCCCAGCTTTCCTATAGCTGTGCCCACTGTTTTTTAGTTTTCTCTAAGAAATTGTATCATTGATACTGAGACTCATTTTTATGCCACTTAAGATTGATAATTATTAATGTCTGTGCTGCCACTTCTCATAATTACAATTTGAGATATCTAAATATAAGTCTTTGATGCTCAATATAGGCTTGACCTAGTATCTCTTTCAGTGTATTGATAATATTTGCTGGCAATAAACTAAAAATTATTTCATGTTATATAACTTAGAATTACAAATTAATTAAAATAGTTAATGTGAGACTCACATTAATTTTTGTAACATCATATTTCCTCTTATGTAAAATGGGGGGGGGGGGATATTGCCCTGGTATAATTTTCTTCTCTCCTTTCTTGTTATTCTCCTAAGTCAGCACTTAATCCTTTTAAATTGCCCTAGTTTGTTTCTCTTCATCTCATCTATGCTTATGTTGGTGTGAAGCAGGCTTATTTCTTGAGCCTGTTTCTTTTTTATTTGTATTTACTCTTTTGGTGACCTCATGCTCATGACTCTCAAATTTAGATCACTCACCTTCCTGTCCTTTGAACTTCAAAGCCATGTACTATGTCTACTTGTCATCTATTGAATTTTCAACCTAATTCATCCAAACCATATTATTCATCTTTCATGCAAATGTTCCCCATATTGTTTTTCCCATTCCAGAAAATTGCAACACCATTCTTCCAGGTGCTCAGGGAAAAAACTGTGAACTCATCTTTGATTGCTTTCTTTCACAATATGTCTAACAAATTGTGTCAGGTGTAACTTCAAAGTCAAAATATTTTTTTACTTAACACTTTCATAACTAATATTTTGAGCCAAGGCTGAGCTATTGCTAGAACCTCCTAGAAAATCTTCCTCTTTCTGCTCTTGCTACCACTCCCCTCCTGCACTTGGCTGCTTTCAATGCAGCAAGTAGAGTGATTTTTCCCAAAATTAGGTCAGATAATATCAGTACTCTGATAAAAGACACCTAATGGCTTCCCATCTCACTCAGAGTAAGTGCAAGCATTTCCTTCTGTTATTACCTTGCCTCAATTTTCTAAGGCTCTCCCCCTTTCAGTAGATCCTATCTACTCTGGCCTCCTTGTGCTTCTCTAACATGCCAGGCATGCTCTCATTTTAGGGCCTTCAGCCTACTGTAGCCCCTGCTTGACATGACCTTTCCAGATGTCTCATGGTTTACCCTTGTTTCCTTAGTCTTCTCTTTAGCTTGGCAACTCATTGCCCCATTCTCTGCTTTATTTTCTAAAGAAAGTGTATACACACACACACACACACACAAACACACACACACACACACCAAAGTCTCACATAAGTAAAACTGAATCATGTGTCTGAATTCCTGTATAACTTTAGATTTCACTCTTTTAGTTACAAACTTTCAAAATTATAATATTACATGCCTTGAAGCAATTTTATGAGCTAGATTGGGCCATGAAACTTCTATAATTATTTTAGGATCTTGAGGAAGAAAATAAAAGATTTAAAACTTCATGATTTTTCCAAAATTATTATTCTGGGAAATCATGAGACTTTCATAACCAGTGTGCTTTCTACATTTCTTAAAGCACTATATTAAGAGGAAAACTATTTTATTATCCCAATTTCCATCTTTTCATATGTAATATGTTGGATATAGTATCTACTCCAAAATGGAATTGTTAAGAATAATTCATTGGTACAAATAGTAATAGAAATAGTAAGACTTGCTAAAATTTAAGGATATGGTTGCTATGTATAGGCAATATACTAATAATTTTAGATTTTTTTTTTATATTTTGCATTTACATAAATTGATGAGGTAGTTGGCATTATTCCCAGTGTACAGATAAAGAAATTGAGACTTCAATGAACTTGGAAAACTTGCCATATTTAACAAATGGGTCTCTGGCTGAGCAGGATTCAAGCTAAGTTTTGATTCCAAAGACCATCCTTATTGCAGTGACCCATATATTATTCATACTGCATAGTCATTTATTGAGAAATTTGAAAATACCAATTTTGAAAATAAAATCGTATCTTTCAGATTAATGAATATCAAATTCTTATCACTGTTCTTTTATAACAATTTCTGTTCTATTCATATAATGAGACTATGAAATATATATATATATATACCTAAATACAATAAAATCCTAAATTGAGAAAATGTGGAGGTAATTACCTATATGGATATAAAAATTGAATTCTGTCAAAATCTATGAGAATTAATTATCTGTAATAATTTTGCTAGTTTTGTTCCTGCCATAATCTTCCATATCCCAATATATGTAAAATTATACTTTCCTAATCTGTAAAACTTCTGTTGTCAAGGGCGACAAGAAACTGGCATGCTTGTAAACTGATAAGGGAATGTGAATAGTTTAACATTTCAGAATAGTGACTTGTCAAAATTTTTAAAACTTTAAAATGTGCCTCATCTTTGAAATTGCAATCTCAATAATTTGGCTCTATTCTAGGCAGATAATGGCAAAGGAACAGCATGTGATATAGAAAAGAGTGGCTTCAGAGTGTTGCTTATAGTATTAGGAAGCATACAAAAAGTAGATGATTGATTAAATAGATTAGGATACATACACATGAGGCCATTAATAATGAAATACTATACTTCCTTTTGATAACAACACATATCACATCACCATCAAGAATGCTCTGACCTTGGAGGAGAGCACGTTATTTTTTAATGTGAGGAAACCAAAGAGATGGTAATGTCTATTCTAATTGTTAAAATAATGTTACTAAATTGTGTGTATATTTTATTTAGATCCTTCCTGTTTACTCAGTGACATGAAAACATGATTATATGAATTTAAAAACTTATAAGATTAGAAAAAAACACTTTCCTGAAAGAATTTTTTAGCAGAAATTACATTCTATTTCCAAAATTAAAAATAATCTTTTTGTATTGTAAACTTAACTGTGAATTGTGGGTACATCATTATTTATAATAGAGTATAATTTAAACCCAAACTTGCAATACTCATATTATTTTAAATGGTATGCTAGAATTTTCATAACTTTTGTTTTTTCTTTTTCTTTTTATCTTACAAAGTATATTAAAATAGCATATTTAATAACAAAATAGTGACATTTATTCTTCTAACTTTTTAATTGATTTCTTTTTACAGTTTTAATTTGCAGCCTGTAAATTCCCTCAATACATGTGAAAGTGCCCATTCCACAGGTAATTTAATTTTTCAAATTTATATGTGATGCCTGTTTACTAATGGTACCATCTTTTTATAATGTACATTATTCTTTGATACAGTAGAAAGCAGCTCAATTTTAGAAATATGCTTAAAACTATGAAATGTTTCACTTTCAGGTAGAACTTTCATTTTTCAAAATTTCAATAGTTTCTTTTATTAATCTGTGGGGTTTTTCAGTGCCATTATTCATTTAACAAATAACTTACCACCAATAAAGTGGCCAGTACCTTCACGTTTGCTTTATCCTCACCCTTGTCATTTATCTTATGTCCTTTTAATAACCTATTTTTAAAGAGAGTGAATTATTAATAAGTATTATTCTAAGAAATTTCAAGTGGAAAATACAGAAAACTAGAAATTAGCTTTGCTTTAATTCAACATGCTTGTCATAGAACATATAAGTGTTCAGATTATTTTATTGATACAACTATGTATCCACTGTTATACAGATCTCCAGAATTTCATTTTGTATAACTAAACCCTTATATCCATTTACAATAACTCCTCCTTTTCCTCTTATTTAGCCCCTGGCAACCATCATTCTATACTCTCAGCTTGTATGACTTACACTATTTTGCATACCTCATATAAGTGGAATCATGCAGTACTTTTTCTTTTATGACTGCTTATTTCATTTCGAATAATATCCTCCGGCTTCATCCATGCTGTTGCTATAGCAGAATTTTTTCCAGTGGCTGAATAAAAGTCCATTATGTGTGCCTATCATATTTCCTTCATTCATTCATCCATCAATGGATACTTAGGTTGTTGCCATATCCTGGGTATTGTGAATAATGCTACAATGAACATAGAAGTGCAGGTATCTCTTCAAGATCCTAATTTTAATTCTTTTGGATGTGTATGTAGAAGTGGGATTGCTGAATCACATACTAGTCGTAATTTAAAATTTTTGGAGGAACTTCCGTACTGTTTCTGATAGTTGCTTTACCATTTTACATTTCCACTATGTACAAGAGTTCTAATGTCTCCACATTCTCACTAACACGTCCTTTTTTTTTTTTTAAATAACCATCTTAACAGGTATGAGGTAATATCTCTTTGTGGTATTGATTTTCATTTCTCTGATAACTAGTAATGTTGAGCACCTTTTCATATACTTGTTGGCCATTTATATGTCTTCTTAGGAGAAATGTCTATTTAAATCCTTTGCCCATGTTTAAATCATACTATTTGTTTGTTTTTTGATATTGTGTTGTAGAAGTTCCTTATATATTTGGATATCAGATATAAGGTTTGCAATATTTTTTTTTTCCATTCTGTAAGTTGCTTTTTTATTTTGTTGATTATTTCCTTGGCTGTGCAGAGCTTTTCAGATTTATGTAATACCACTTGTCTATTTTTGCTTTTGTGAAAGCACAAATCTGGATGTATCATACTTCTTGATTTCATAATATCTTACAAAGCTACCATGATCTAAACATTATGGTACTGATATAAATATAGTCATATATACCAATGGGGCAGAATAGAGAGCCCAGAAATAAACCCTCACTTGTGTGGTCAAATTATCTTTCAGGGACGCCTGGGTGGCTCAGTCAGTTAAGCGGCTGCCTTTGGCTCAGGTCGTGATCCCAGGGTCCTGGGATCAATTACTGCATCAGGCTCCTTGCTCAGCAGGGAGCCTGCTTCTCCCTCTGCCTGCTCTGCCTGCTGCTCCCCCTGCTTGTGCTCTCTCTGTGACAAAGTCTTTAAAGAAAAAAAAGATCTTTCATATGGCTGCCAAGGCTACACAACAAGGAAAGTCTTGTTTCTTCAACAACTTGTGTTGGGAGAACTGAATATCCACATGCAAAAAAATTAAAGTGGATTCTTATCTTACCTTCATCTCATCTTACACTATACACAAAAATCAACTCAAAATGAATTAACAACAGAAACTGTAAAACTCCTAAATTAAAACATAAGGGTAAAACTGCTAGACTTTGGTCTTGGCAATGATTTCTTAACTAGTACAACTTACAGTATACTGCAATTTTTTCCTCAAAATCACATCTAGAAAATGAATTCCATTTAAACAAAAATCTAAGTTAAGCATCTAATGAAAGTTGATGATTTTGAAGGTGAGATTCCCTGTATTTAACCTTTAAGGTTCTGTGAAAATCTCTATTTCCCTCTCTTTTTCTTCTGTCGCTGAACATGCACACATGTATACATATGTACACCACAGCTTCCATATATCTGGAATATATACTGATCAATATTAATATCGGTATCAACTTATATATCACATTTTCTTTCTCTGTTTCTTTCTCTCTCTCTCTCTCTCCCCCCACCTTGTAGAAGAGAAGTGGCATGAAATTAGGGAGTAAAAATTACAGTTTATTAGTTCATCATGAATTAACAAGCCTGGAAAATTCAAATGACCTTTCGATTTGCCAAATTTAGAAGATTTTAGAAAAAATTCTAAGTATCTCTGGGTCTCTTCTCTGTATAACAAGGAAGCATAAGTTTGAAGACAATTTTAACTTTATAAATGGTTCCCTATATCATTATAACTTCGTTTTTTATTTTAGTATAAATTGTTCTTAGACCTTCTAAATATATGGTGATATATGTTCGTGATAATAAAGATTATCTGTGATTTTATTTTATCCAAGATAGCTTATATAATATATAAAGTTAGAAAAAATAGGAAAGATTAAAAATTACAATTTATAAAATCCTTAAATAAAACACAGTTTTGAAGTATTACATACTGTCCTTGTGTTCATGAGATGAACAGATAAGTTTATTCACTGGCAGATATTTTCCTTGGATTCCATCTTTAATAATTTTTCTTACCACTTTTAATGCCTATTCAATTGGTATTAATTTTATTAATATATGAGATGTTTGTGTTTGTGGATTAGATTGCATAATCCCCTGTTAGGAACAATATATCCCATATATATTGTTATCAGTGGGCACAATTAATCAGATCCAACAGAAAGAAAGTAAATCATTTTGAAGTTCAGAATTTAGGATATTGGGAGGTATCAGATAAAGGTATTTTTTTTTTAATGCAGATGATCTTTTTACAAAATATGTTTAATCCCAGCTTTTCATTATATACTTTATCAGCCTTATAAAAGCCTTATACAGGACTATAGGACATGAATTCTTTATAATAGATTTCTTATTAACATTAGAGAATATAACAGTTCTAACTTCAAAGTTTAATTTATTAATGATAGGAAACATCCCAGGGTTTATAGTGCTTTGCTAACTACTAGAAAGCCAGAGTTTTTAAAAGTAGAATGATAGAAAAAGAAAAAAAAATCATCATTTGCTCTTATGAAAGCAATGATAAAGGTAATGAGAAAATGACAAATTAATGTTTTCTAAAGATAATCCTTTTTTTCACATACAATTGAATTGGTAGTCCATATGGCTATGTGCTATTTAATTAAGAACTATGAAACCCAATGATACAGAGAGACATTATATTTTAGAGAGTTATGTATAACACAATCTATAAATATGCTACCATATTTAGAATATTTGTATGTACATTTACAGTTGAGTACTATAACAATGATTTTGAAATTTCACATAGTAGGTGGCATCTTTTATTAGTTTAAATATTCATGAATCTTCATATCTTCAACATTTTGTGAGGAGGGACTATTGTCACCTTTAATGAGATGCTTGTAAAGGTCTTTATAAATACTGTTTGTGTTTTCACACATACTTGTTTTAAGCTAAGATATTAATTTTAAAAAGTTAAATATCAACAATAATTTGAAGTACTTTACCTTTTAAATTATACAAGATTCTGGATATCTGAACTTGAATAAGTTGTTAAATAGCATTAGTTTCTGTATACACATACACACAATTTTCTCTCTTTCTCTTAACAATGTTAGGAGCCGTAATCAACTAACTGGTTTTGCTATTTTAAACATTTGTAGAGTGTTTCATTACTATCGTAGATTATTCACTTTAATATTTGGATCAGGTATTTACTATAAAAAGTATATATATATATGTTGAAACTGCCACCTTAAATACAAAGTCTATCAAATTACCCAGTAGTAAATAGATCTAAAAACATCAAACCGAAACAACATCCTGTTTCAGAGGGAGCCATTGAGAAACATCTGTCTCTCCTAAATATAATTAAGTAATCAGCTAAAAGGGGCCATGTGTTATTGAGTAACTCGTCTTGAGTATATTTGCATTAATTCTCTAATCACTTGTGAAATACTAGTCTCTATGAAGTGTGACATGGCATATAAGAACAAAATTGTCTTTAGGTATCAAAAATCATTAATTTCTATATGAATGTCTTTCAAATGCATTTTTTAAAAAATTTTGCAAATTCATGAAAATACTGCACTTTAGCGCAACATACCTCATGAGTTCCCTATCTTTATAAGAACATTCCCTTTCATATTTTCAGAAATTTTCAGTTAAAGTCTCAAAGAGTGGCTTGCTTTTTTTGTTGTTCTTCCTTTCTTCCTTTTTTCATTAAAAAATTCCAAGTGAGCAGCATCAACCGTGACATTAATTGTGATAATGTATTTCATTCTCAGAACCGCTATCTTTGAAAGACCCATCTGCTACTGAGACAATGATAACTTTGGTCCTCCACTGATAACTTGAAACTCCTCTATCATTCATGCTCAAATATTTACTGATATTATAAACATTTCAGAGCCATTTGTCTGGATCTGCCACAAATCTTCTTTCCATAACTATTGTTCAGTATTAAGGACTAACTGATTTTTACTTTAAATGGTTTCTTTATCATAGATCTACATTGTTCTGTGTTTCACACCATTTTCCAATTACCTTAAAAATTAAAAGAGATCTTTTGCACAGGCTTTTTAAATGTCCATCATTATTAATCAGAGTTTAAAATAGACCCAATTTTTCTATTATTACATCAACAGGGTATTTAAAAATTAACATTTATGTACATTTTTAAAAAGATTTTATTTATTTATTTGTCAAAGAGAGAGAGAGCACAAGCAGTGGGAGCAGCAGGCAGAGGCAGAGGGAGAAGCAGACACCCCACTGAGCAGGGAGCCCCATGTGGGACTTAATCCCAGGGCCCTGGGATCATGACCTGAGCCAAAGGCAGACGCTTCACTGACTGAGTCACCCTGGTGCCCCTATTTATTTACTTTAAATAACAAACATTAAAAATATATGATAAAATCAAAGATATATTAATAATCACAGATGTTAACAAATTTTCACTTATTGATAAGTCGGTAGAATATGAGTAAGTTTGAATAAGTCTTAATACTGAAAACCAACTTGAAATAACCTCTTTAAATATAACATTTCAGTAAAAACAGTAGAATACGTATTCTTTAAACTGCATAGAAATTATTCATCATCATATCATATACTCTGTGTGTAATTCAAAATATATTCTCAAACCACAATTAAATTATAAATCAATAACTAAAATGTATTTGACATATCCTCCAAATGTGTTAATACTAAAAAATCCAGTTCTAAATACTAAATAGGTTAATAGAAAAAAATAGAAATAAAATCTGTAATACCAAATGCTTGTTCATTGCCCTGATTAATAACATTAATAAACTCTTGGAAATGTATCAGAGAAAAAAAAGCCAATTAACTACTATCAAGAACGAGACCAGAATAGCAAAATTTTTTCATGACAAGACCAAAATACTAGCAAATTTTAAGATAACTTATAAAGCTACATGCATTAAAACAATGTGGGGATGCCTAGGTGGCTCAATCAGAAAGAGAAATTAAGAAAAACAGCCCTATTTACAATCACATCAAAAAGAATAAAATATCTAAGAATATATTGAAGGATATGAAAAACCCGCACCCCAAAAATTATGACACTGATGACAGAAATTGAAGGAGACTGAAGTAAATGGAAAGATATTACATGCTCAAGGATTGGAAGAATTAATAGTGTTAAAATGTCCATACTACAAAAGGCCTGAGTAGCCAAAGCAATCTTTAGAAAAAAGAACAAAGCTGAAGTATATACCCCCTGGTTTAAAACTATAGTACAAAGTTATAGTAACCATAAAAAGAGACACATAGAACAATGGAACAGAACAGACATTTGAGAAATAAATCCACATATATATGGTCAATTAATTTACAACAATGGTGCCAAAAATACACAATGGGTATAGGACAGTTTCCTTCAATAAACAGTGTTAGGAAAGCTGAATAGTCAACATGCAAAAGAATGAAACCAGACCTCTAAATTATACCATACACAAAAATTAAACCAAAATACATTAAACACTTGCACATAACAGCTGGAAACATAAAATTCCTAGAAGAAAACATAGCTGGTAAGCTCCTTGACATTAGTCTTGACAATGATTTTTTTTTGGAGTTGACACCAAAAGCAAAAGCAAAAAAAACAAAAGTAAATAGGACTACATCAAACCAAAAAGCTTCTGCACAGCAAAGAGAACCATCAACAAAATGAAAAGGCAACCTGCTTTATAGGAGAAAATATTTGCAAATCATATTTCTGATGAACAGTTAATATCCAAACTATATTTTAAAAAACATATAACTCAACAGCATAAGGAGGTATCACTTCACACCTGGCAGAGTGGTGATCATCAAAAAGATAAGAACTTGCAAGTGTTGATGAGGATATGGAGAAAAGTGAACTTTTGTGCACTCTGGTGGGAATGTAACTTGGTACAGCCACCATGGAAAACAATATGGAGGTTCCAAAATAATTCAAAGTAGGACTACCATATGATCCACAATTCTACTTCTGGATATTTATTTGAAGAAAACAAAAATACTAACTTGAAAAGATATATGCACTTTCATGTTCACTGCAATATTATTTACAAAAGTTTAGTTATAAAAGTCATGGGGTTGTACTATACAACATGGTAATTATAGTTATTGTACTGTGTATTTGAAAGTTGCTAAGAGAGGGTGGTAAAAGTTCTCACCATACACACTAAAATATTGTAACTGTATATTGTACGGTGACAGATATTAACTAGATTTATTGTGATCGTTTCACAATATATACAAATATCATCACGTTGTACACCTGAGATTAATATAATGCTATATAGCCATGATATGTCATTTAAAAAGTTACTACAGAAAGTATAAAAAAATGGATTATGTTCTTTGTGGTGTTCATATGTGTTCTGCTGAAACACTAATTCTAACCTTTTGCTAACACAATTTGTATTGTGTTATTTTCAGTTTCAATATAACTTGCAGAGTGGAGCGTTCCCTAAACTTTCAACTAGGTTGAGACTCCTGCATCATTTAAACTCCCATCATGTAATATGTATATGTATAGTACCCTGAAGACTGAAATCCATGAAAACAAGCACTGTGTCTGCCTTATCCTACTGTAAGTTCCTAGAACATAAAAGAACGTGGTAAAGATTGACTTATAAGGTACATGTATACCTAATAAACTTCTAACACCCTACAGGTGAAGAAACAGAGGTCTAAGAACTTTCATCAATTCACAGGATAATTGCCTGAAGACTAGCACTACTATTACTAATCAGACCTTCCAATTCTCAGTTCAGTGAGTCTATGTGTGGTTTTTTGTTTCACCTTCTACATTAGGTTAGGTAAAGATAAAGTTAATTATCAAAATGGGTAAATCTCCAAATTTGAAATAGTTATGTTATTTGTCCCTTATCTAACAATCCAATGTTGATTTTGCAGATTGGATAAGACTTCCTAGTTGTGATACAATGACCAAGGCTTATTCCATTTTGGAACTTACTTTTTTTTTTTTTTTTAATTGATCGATTGATTATCCCACCTACAGTAGTTGAAAGTATACTTCTGAAAACTATAATATACAGTGTAACAAATGAAAGAGACAAATTTAAGAAGTTAAAAAATGTCCAAAACTTAAAACACATTTAAATTTTATATATTCTACAGGAAAACAATCCTGAGTTTGCTAATATTTTGTTTTGTTTCAAGTTTTTCTTTGAATTCTAGTTAGTTAACATATAGTGTAATATTGGTTTCAGGAGTAGAATTTAGTAATTCATCACTTACATATAACACCCAGTGCTCATCAAAACAGTCCCCTCCTTAATACCTATCACCCATTTAACCCAACCTCCCACCACCCTCCCCTCTAGCAACACTCAGTTTGACCACATGGATACTGAGTTTATGTTGGAAGCTGTCTCTGTTCCCCCAGCTAGAAGGGAAAATGACCAAAAACATTCTCTGTAGGAGATTTCTACGGGGTGGACCTGAAAATTATGTATATTACTTCTTCCCACATTTCATTCACCAGCATAGTCACACAGCCTCACCTAAATGCAAGAGAAACTAGGAAATGGGCTCTGGGTGAGTGCCAAGAAAAAGTAGACAATAGCCAGTCTTTGCAAAACGCAATACAGTGTAATTAATATCTAGATTTTAGAATGTCAAAATATAAGTGCTCTATTTTAAAGTGGTACCTATTCAGAGTAAGGTTAGGCATAACCCAGTATCTAACAGACCGAGCTAACTTTGATGCGCAGAATTTAAAACATATGACAGAATAATGACGTTTCTACATAATTTAAAGACAATAAAATTGTAATCAGCTCTTCTAAGTAAAATGTTCTAATCAGTATCTGAATTACACTCCTTGTTAGGTGAAAATTATTACAGTTACTTATTCCGCTTCATAGTTTCACACTCTTGTTAAACATTAAAATTGTGAGAGCAATTCTTTTATTTTCTTTAAATTATCATAAAGGTCATTGAGGTCTATATGCTCCCTATATGAGGGAGGTTTTACACTGGATGTGAAAAAAATTCATTTTACTTATTAACATCAAATTCAACTTTCCCTTTGTCGAGGAATACACCATATGGGTTCAGGATTAGAATGTTAGTGTGAATAATGCACGAGGAGAATAATGGTTGTACGTTGAGTTGACTAAATTTGCATGTACTACACAACAAAACTGGGGGAAAGCATTAGTATACATTGTCAATGATGAAAGCATAAAAACGGGGACTCATTTTAGAAGCGATCTTGTTTTTAACTCCATCAATATTTTTTTTTCCTTCAAAGGTAACTTGCAAAAAAATATTAACAATTGCATATTTTATGTAAACTCACTCATTGCATATGGTTTGGTTTCTATATTTTACTGTGTGGAGATAAATTTCCAGAAGAAAAATGCTCAATTTAGGTTGTTGTAATTGTAAAAGCAATGGAGAGGTGACAGTGATTTGCAGTCATTCTCAGTTTCAATTTGTATCTGAAGGAGAAAACCAATTCGGTTTCACTAGGCCTGCGGTCCATGCTAATTTCCCTGGCTGTGCTTCTGCATGTTTTGATAACACTGGCCAAATATCGTATTGGCATCACCGTCAATAATCAAGGAGATTTAAGGATAATGTTACACAAATTAGCAGCAATTTATATAATTATATGATTTTATTTTTATTTAAGTATCTGATAAACAGATACCTATTATTAGATAGTTTCATTATTATATACTATTTTTTGAAAATTTTCAATCACCTCAAATTTAATTGTGAAGAGAACGCACGTAGTGTAAAAGGCATACACCAAGTGTTAGAATGCCACCTCATTATTTTGCCAAATTAAAGTAAAGCAAAAATACAGATTTGGTGATTTGTGTTAGGCACATGCTGTATTTGTATTATACATATGTGTCATATGTACTGGGCTTTTAGGATAAAATGGAATTTTAATGCAAGGGTTAATTTTCATGTTACAGTTGTAAGCATAACCAAATTGAAATAGAAAACTGGGAATCTATACATGTATATTTGGTCTGTCACTAGGGCACTAGACTATATCAATGACCCTGGACAAATACATATATAGAATTTATATTCATAAGGAGACCCTATCCACGTAGACAGTTTGACTTAAATATAGAACTAGTGGGTCCATGTAAGTTGTAGTTTATCAATAATTATTTAGAATAATTGATAGAGAAGGGTATTTACTGTCTCACCAGTACATATGAAACCTCTTCATAAAGCTCAGGCACCATTTCCTCATGTTTAGTGCTAGGAATCATCTCTTTACATTCCTTATTACCAAATATGCCATTCCTAGCACCATTGTGGGAGCACTGATTAGAGAAAGTGGACACATGGTCATACACAGTCTTAAGTCAAACATGGATAATGGATCATAGGGGGCCCAGAGCCCTGAACTCTCCCTGAGTCGAAGTGTCTCTTATGATCAGTCTACCAGCACCCTTCTTGCTACTAAAATTAAAGTGATCTCATCAAATTATTACAGGCCAATGGGAGTGATCTGCTCTCCAGGCCACCACCCTGTGACTGAGGTCTGGTACCTGTGCCCCAAGATGGCCTGATCTGCACAAGATCCACAGCACCTGGAGCCATCTGATTGAACACAGTCACGGGACAGAGTGCTGGAGGTATGGTAAGGTATAATAACACTAAAAAATGCAGATTTTTGTACAAGAATATGATTTATATTTGATTTTAAAAGAAGTAAGATGTGAAGTTATCCCATACACAACGTGCTGAAAACTAAAAATAGAAATAAAGTTGAATATGGGATAACAATTTAATATTAGCATAAATAATAACATGAGACCTATTTATAAATGATAAAAGAGAAAAGGAAATAACTTTAACTGAAGTAGATATAGTATGTCAAGACATATTACAGACTGCCTAATAGAGAAAACGAAGAGAGACAATATTCCTACAAACGAACTAGGCCACATTTTGTTGTCAAAACAAAGTCATGACAAATTATAGCAAAATGTGTATTTTGTATATGAAATCTCACCAGTGTTGATATACATATACATTCTCTGACATTTAAAATTTTTTGATAACCTATTGTTGATAGGCTATCAAAATACAGGATAGATTATAAGAAGAAAGAATAATACAGTAGGCATTTGATGTGTACCATACCTTTGAAGAAAGTAACAAATTAATATTATGCCCCCAAATAAATACAAATTAAAATTAATTGAAAGTAATTATTTTCAAAACTTAGATTAAACAATTAGTTATTTAAAAATAACATTTTTTGGTTTTTACGAGTTTACATATGTGAATAGTAAAGTTTCATTAACACAGAATATTTTAATCTATATGCACTTTATGAAGTTCATTACATAGTTGGTTTTCAAGACTTTAAACTTCTCACTGATTTTTCTCAGAAAGTATCTAGGCTCACCATAATAGTACTATTCCTGGTGAAATCATATAAATCGCAATGTTTCCATTTTGTAGCACTGCTTTATAAAATAATTATGTACAGTATTAAAATAATACTTGACTTTATTAAAGTTAAATGTTTAGCTCTTCATAAGTAATTTTTAAGAAAACAAAAAGGCAAGCCACAGAATTAGGTAAAATATTTAAAATACATAGATCTAACAAGCTTTTTATATATTCAGAATATGTTTATATATTACATATATATATATGTAATATATAAATCCATAACACCTCAATAATAACATAAGAATCTAAATCAAATGGTCGAAATGTAAACAAACACTTTACAAAGGAAGAGGTATGGATGGATAGTCAACACGTAAAAATTGCTTAAACTCCTTACTCTTCAAGGGAGTGCTGATGAAAGCTTCACTGTGATAACGCCACACACATACAGGAATGGTTTAAACTGAAAGCATTAGGATAAATAGAAAAAAAAAGAACACAGAGAAAAATAATTGCTAGAGGAAATGTGAAGGAACTACCTTGCTGCTGAGTCTTGAAAATGGGGCAACTACTTTGGCTATTGAACTATTGACAGTTTTTATAAAGTTAAACATACGGCTATTAGATGACCTAGACATTCTACTCCAAGAGAAATAAAAACATATGTCCACACAAATATTTTAAACAAAAATTTATACAGCTTTATTTACCAAAGATCAGAGCGGGGGTGGGGGAGATCAGATGTCCCTCAACAAGTGAATGGAAAAACAGAATTGTGTGTTTATACAATCAAATACGACTTAACAGTAAAAAGAATTAACTGCTGATACAAGAAACAATACAGATGATTATTAAAATTATGCTGACAGAAGCCAGGTGCTAAAGAGCCATGTATTATTCCAGTTACATAACATTCGATTACAAACTAAGCTACATACAGACAAAACACTACAGAGATTCATGGGACTGGAAGTAGATGCGAGAATGGACAGCAAGTGAGAGTAAAGGGGAAGTTTAGTATCTTGATTGTGGTAGTAGTTTCAGAGGCAAATGTATCTATGGAAATTCATTTCCATCCTTTAAATGGGTACAGTTTATTATATCTCAATAAAACTGTTTTACAAAGTCCAGCGGTGGCTGATAAAATCCTGAACAAAAGTGATCAGTATAGAAATGGAAGAAAATATACTGAATTTTTTTATTCTCTCTGAGTTATCTGCAGTTAGGGTTATGGCTTAATAAATTAATAAAATTGTCCTGACATCATAATATCCTTTTTTATTCTCAACACTTTATTGTTTTAGACATGAATTATGTGGTCATGATACAGTGCAAAATTAAATTCTCAGGGTATATTTCACCTCAACTATCTCTCCTTAAATTTGTCAATGGGGCGCCTGGGTGGCACAGCGGTTAAGCGTCTGCCTTCGGCTCAGGGCGTGATCCCGGCGTTATGGGATCGAGCCCCACATCAGGCTCCTCCGCTATGAGCCTGCTTCTTCCTCTCCCACTCCCCCTGCTTGTGTTCCCTCTCTCGCTGGCTGTCTCTGTCTCTGTCAAATAAATAAATAAAATCTTAAAAAAAAAAAAAATGTCAAATTACCCTAGGCCTTGATGCCTGGTTATTTATATATTTTATTTACACTGTTTCTCCCTAATTTATATGAAGCTGCCATCTTTGTGATTATGCATGTATTGAAAAAAGCATCATTTCCTTCCTATTGTAAATAATCTGTACTTGAGAGACATATGTTATTGCTTTTATTTCACCATTTTTGGGATATGCTTTTTTTTTCTTAGTATGCTTTTTTGTTGTTGTTTCAAGTTTTTATTTAAATTCTAGCTGTACAGTCTTTAAAAGTTTTGAGGGTTTGTTATTTGTAATGGAACAATAATTATCAGACTGATAATGATAGATACCATGATTTAACCAGGTATTACTCATCTATTATATGATAAGCACTCTGTGGGACTCTGAAAAACATACAAGATCGAGATGTGGGTCTCACCCTTGAGGACCAACTGTCTGCTGATAAGGATATTTTTCACTGTATTTCAGCAACCCTAAATTGCCATGGATTATAGCACAATTATTTTACATACTCTTAAGAAAGAAAAAAATACTGTCAAAATTGAGCTAAGCGTCTCTTATCTCATTAATTATAACACACTTCCAGATTTCAGAGGTATCATAATGTAGAAAAATATGCATTTAGAATATCTGAAATATGATACTGGCATCAATGTGATAAATGTGTTATCAACCAGAAGACAGAGAACAAAGATAAGAGAAATAGCTAAGGCTGGTTTTTCCCGGAAGAATGGAGGAGAGGGTATTTAAGCTGTGTCATAAGTGATAAGTAATATTTAAATATATCATAAAGAATAGGTGGAGATCTTATGGTAGCGCATTTAAGTAAAGAAAATAATATCACTCTTCTGTGCCTGAATTCTGTAATCCTACAGGTAGGTCACTAGTAAGACATATTATCATACTTGTGATTCACCCTCATGAATTTGATGTATTGAGTGCCACTCGGTGTTCGTCATTATTTTAATAATTCTTTTGTTCCTTCAGACCATAGTTTTTTGTTTTTTGTTTTTTTTTTTACTCTAAATGACCTAATTTTGCCTTGGTTATCTGTGTTGGAACAATTTACACACGACCATCAGCTACTAGCTTTCAGAGTCAAACTTTCAGACTTTTCTTTCTGTTGTTACACTGAAGTGTTTCCCTAGCAAATCCCCTGTGGAAGTACCATCATTTTATGCCTTATGCCACAGCACCTTTGAAAGCTTTCAGGCATTCTATTTCTATGATGGACAGCCATTTTACTCAAGGAATATTAGACCAAATGTATTTTAGACAAATGATTCCCCCAAACTCCTCCATTCTCTGGGACTCAGTTGGAGATTTTCTGCTATAGTTTGGGGTAGAAGTCTAGCATATTAGTTCTGCCGGTGAGGTAAGTATTTTATGTCGTTTTCACAATCCACAATCAGATTCAAGAGCAATGTCTATTTCTCTTACTCATCTATATCTTTTCAGGAATACTATATCAAAGGCTGCCAGCTTATTGTTTAAATATCTCATTTTAAAAATGTGTGACAATTTTTAAAATTACCTTCCCCAATATATTTTATTTATTGAACTTTATTAAGAACTGCGAATTGTGAACAACTGATGATACGTAATGGATAAACAATAGAAAGGATAAAATGGTCTATTTTTCTTTCTTATTTTCCTATACTGATACCACTACCGGAAAAATATATATTATCCCTATGCTTCTGAAGACATTTTCTGTGAACTTAAAAATATGATTTTGAATAAATACATAAATGAGGTTCGAAGAGGCATTTTTAAATGATAACATGCCAACAGTATGCAAAGTTATTTCATTGAAAAGCTCTTTCAAAAACTTTAATAGGGATATTTTTCCAATTCTCATGGAGAAGATAATGACTAATTTTCATGTTAATGCTATGACCCTGATAGAGGGCAATTATCTCTGAAAACCAATCAAATATTCATTAGAGCTGAATAAATGTGTTATTTAACTTAACTGCCTTTTTAGAAACTCAAATGCCAAGTTTAAAATGATTTTAGGAGTGTCTGATGCATCAGCTGGCCCATGTTTTAAGGTCTTCTCTGTCTCCATACTCTACCATATCATCTTAAACACTGCTGATCTGAATTACTTCAGATCAAATTTACATAAAAGGATCATACTCAATATGATGTATAGAGCATAAAAATTCAGAATGCAACCAAAGTAATAGCAGTGAAGTGAAATTTGATGCACTGCCTCCTGGCTGGTCATGTGCCAAGAAAGATGATACTTAAGCAACTTCTAATGAAGTCAACCGAAGCAGGTCCTCGGATAGGCTGATTCCACTTTGTGGGAGCTGGTAAAATGGAGGAGTAAACTGAACCCACATGTGTTCATTGTATGCTTGTAGCTACATAATCATATATCCAGAGAATCATAGAAAGGAGGAATCCTATCATTTTCCCCCTCTGAGCATTTATATTTCATATAGTTCATTTATAGTTTAGCTTTTCTTCCTAAAGAATATCAAGTAAAAGATTTCTTCTTATAAGTAAACTGTTTGAATTCCCAAGTCTAATTCTTCCATTGAAAATTAAAAAGTGGCTGCTATAAAGTCATACATTCTTGGCAAATTGGTTTGGTTTTCTTTCTTTTCTTTCTCTTTCTTTTCTTTCTCTTTCTTTCTTTCTTTTCTTTCTTTCTCTCTCTCTCTTTCTTTCTTCCTTCCTTCCTTCCTTCCTTCCTTCCTTCCTTCCTTCCTTCCTTCCTTCCTTCCCTCCCTCCCTCCCTCCCTCCCTCCCTCTCTTCCTCCCTTCCCTTCCTTCCCTTCCTTCCCTTTCTTCCCTTTCTTTCTTTCCCTCCCTCAAAATATATAGCTGTCGGGGTGCCTGGGTGGCTCAGTTGGTTAAGCATCTGCCTTCGGCTCAGGTCATGATCCCAGGGTCCTGGGATTGAGCCCCACATCAGGCTCCCCATTCAGCGGGGAACCTCCTTCTCGCTCTGCCTGATGCTCCCCCTGCTTGTGCTCTCTCTCTCTCTCTCTCCCTCTGATAGATAGATAGATAGATAGATAGATAGATATGAGCCCATCATCCGACATAAAAAGCAGAGCATTGCCTGTACTTTGTATCCACTTATGGTCTCCTCTGTTTGCCCATCTTCCCACCCTCTAACCCAGGATAAACACCAGACTTTGAATTGTACATTCATTATTTCTTTTGAAAACTATTACTACATTCATCTTTAAATAACATGTTATTCAGATGTGCTTTTTTTAATACAAATTCTAGATAAAGGGTATCATTGTATGTAGTATTTTAGAAGTCGCATTTTTCATAGAAAATTAAATTTCTAAAATTCGTCTGTATTAAATATACTCCTTATATTTAGGTGTCTTTTAACAGATTTCAATATTTTTAACATAACTTTGTGTAAGTTTTATTAGTTGCATTTCTAATTTCCTTAAAATTGAGTGATAATCATAAATAGCATTATTTTTACTTAAAATTTTTTAAAAATTTTACTGATATAGAGAAGCATGACTATTTTTATGACTTTTTAGCCAATTATCAGTTTTTCAAATTTTGAAATATTTGTTACCCTAGCAATCACCATTCTACTTTCTTGCTCTGAATTTGACTACTGTATTGAATTTCTCTCTATGAATTTTGAAATGTTTAATTGTTGCCCTAGGAACTCCATTCTGTTTTCTCTCTCTGAACTGACTACTGTCAGTACCTCACATAAGTGGAATTGTACAGAATTTGTCTTTTTGCAGTGGGTTTATTTCACCTAGCATAATTCCCTCAAGTTTCATTTGGGTTGTAGCACAGCTCAGAATTTCCCTTTTAAAGCTGAATAATATTCACTTGGGTGCATATACCACATTGGGCTTACCCATTCATCTATCAATGGGCACTTAGATTGCTTTCATTTTTTGGCTATTATGAATAATGCTGCTATGAACATACTGTACAAATATCTCTTCAAGACCCTGCTTACAATTCTTCTGGGTATGTACCCAAAAGTAGAATTCCTGCATCATAATTCTATTTTTAATATTTTGAGAAACTGCCATATTGTTTTCCATAGCAGCTATACCATTTTATAATCCCACCAACAGTAGACAAGAGTCCCAGTTTTGCCTTGTCCTTGCCAATAAATGTTACTGGCTATTTTTTTAAATAGTAGTCATACTAAGGGACAACAGGTAGTATGTCATTATGGTTTTGATTTACATTTCCCTAATGAATAATGATACTGAGCACCTTTTCATATGCTTGTTAGCCATTTGTATGTCATTCTTGGAGAAATTTTCAAGTCCTTGGTCCATTTTCTTTTCCTTATTGGCCCATTTTTTAATGGTTATTTGTTTTCTTTGTTATTGAGAGTTGTAGGACTTATTTTTATATCCTGAGTATTAACTCCTAATCATATATGATATGTAAATACTGTCTCCCATTTTATAGGTTCACTCTAGTGATTGGCTAACTATCCTTTTGAATTCACTTTACAAAGTCAATAGTTGCTCTGTAAATTTGTTTTAAATTTTAGCACTCCAGGTATGTGCATATCACAACAGGGCTGTTCTTCACATTCACGGTGTTACATACTTTCATTTGATTTTGTGTAGATCTGTGCTACCTAGATCTTCTCTGAATAATGACGGAAGTATTGATAAAAAGAAGTATTAATAACAAAAAATATTTTATTGCTGATTAAAAAGAAATTTTTCAAATATCCTATTTAGAATAATATTTGAGATAATTTTAAGTATTTTAGAATAATTTTAGATTTTTACAAAAGTTGCAGATTTGGTAAAGAGGTTTCCTATATACCCTGCACCTACTTTCCTTACTAATAACATTTTATATTACTATGATAAATTTATAGAATTAATGAACCAATGGTAATACATAGTTATACCTAAAGGCCATACCTTTCTTCCCCCCACATTTCCTTAGTTTTTAGCTATTAACCTATTTTTCTGCTCCAGGGACCCATCCAGGACACCACATTACATTTAGTTGTCATGTTTCCTTGGACTTCTCTCATTTGTATCAGTTTCTTAGACTTTCTTTGTTTCTGATGAATGTTTTAAGGAATGCTGGTGAGGTATGTTAAAATATAAACTAAGGCATATTAACAATTTTAAGAGTTTATTTGAGCAAAAATTGATTGGAATCAGGTAGTGCCAAACCAGAATTGGTTAGGAGCCCTCCACTGACAGAGGCTAGGGAAAAAAACTTACAGACCTTCCTCTCCTTATAATGGGGTTGTGTCCTTATTGATAAACCTGTTGTAAAGTGAAAATATTCTAAGACAAAAATGCAATGAATATACCTATCCAGCTGAACATCATAGCTTACTAAGCCAAGCCTACTTGACGTGTCTCAGAATACTTATATTAGTTTAAGTTTGGCAAAATCATTTAGCGCAAAAGCCTATTTTATCATAAAGCATTGGCTATGTCATGTAATTTATTGAACGCTGTACTGAAAGTGATAACAGGATGGTGGAATGGATACAGAATGGTTGTAAGTGTATCCGTTGTTTACCCTCATGACTGTGTAGATGACTGGGAGCTATGTGTCGCTGGTGCTGCCCAACATCAGAAGAGAATATCTTGTGGCACATTACTAGCCCAGAAAATAAAATGAAAATTCAAAATCAAAGTACAGTTTCTACTTAATGTACATTACTTTCATACCATTATAAAGTCAAAAAAAAAATCATAAATGAACCATTGTAAAATGGGGACCATCTGTATAGTGACGTTGTAGAAGCAAAGAAAGAAAATTATTCGCTTAATTGACAATAGCTTAAAACCTAGTCGGCTCTTTGTGATGGTTGTCAGTGTTTGCCTTATTTGGGAGAGCCTAGTTGGCTGTGTGTGATTGGTTGTCCTTAGGTTTTGATTTCTTAACCTTGAGGAATTTACAAGCTTATGTTTTGGTTTTCTTACGTAGGCCACCAGAGCATTAGAGCCACTGCAGTTTAATGGACTCCTTGTTTAATTAATTTAATTGGTGTTTTGTAGAATGTCCCTCTATTGGGATTTATCTGATGTTTTCCTCATATTTAGACTGGAGTTACTGTGTTTTTGAGAGGAAGACCACATAATTAAAGTGTCATTTTATCACATCAGGGATACATACCATCAGCTAAACTTATCCCTATTGACAGTGACCTTGATTACCTGGCCAAAGTAGCATCTGTGAGTTTTCTCCACTATCAGATTACTCTCCACACCCTTTTCCACACTGTACTTTTGAAGGAAGGTCACTTGTACAACCCACACTTAAATAGTGAGAAGTTATGATTTATCTCCTCAAAGATGAAGTGTCTGCATAAATTATGTGGAATACATCTGCATGAAGATTTATCTTTTTCCCCATTTACTTATTCAATCATTTATTTATATCAGTATGAACTGATGGATATTTATTTTATATTTTGAATTATAATCCAGTACTAATGTGTTAATTTGTTCCTTAAGTGGCTACAGTTTTGGCTATCAGAAGCTGTTCCATTTAGCATCTATGTTCCTTCCACATACCACCATCACCGTGTGCAGGCATGCACGTGTGTGTGTGTGTGCACGACTATGTGTACTGAGCTCTCTATTATCCACTGACACAGCAGGGTGCTCTAGGCTCATCTTGTGTAGTTCCTTCTTCAGTTTTCAAATCAGAAGCCCTTGTTTCTTCTGCTGATGAAGATATTAGAAACATGGTTGAGATGGTAAGTGTAATCATTGCTACTGAGTGTCTTTGCTTCTAGGCCCTTTCAGCTTACAGGGGAAGAAAATATATGTATGTTGCTAACCTATGTATATGCATATATCTATAAATATGTCTCTCCATGCCTTCATACTGATTTCTCCAATTCTATTACCCCATGGGTCATTACAGTCTCATCCCCATAAGTATGTGTAAATGCCCACTCCAAAAGTGAAAAACCTGACTTTCACCTTCTGCTATCCATTTGCTTAAGGGTTCAATTCCCATGCACATTATAGCACCATCAGAACTGTTAACGTGTGGGATGCCTGGGTGGCTCGGTCTGTTAAGCATCTGCCTTTGGCTGAGGTCATGATCCCAGGGTCCTGAGATCAAGTCTCGCATTGGGCTCCTTGTTCGGCAGGGAGCCTGCCTCTCCCTCTGCCTGCCACTGCCCCTGCTTGTGGACTCTCTCTCTCTGACAAATAAATAAATAAAATCTTAAAAAAAGAAAAAAAAGAACGGTTAACATATATCCCTGTAGAAAAAAAAAAAAAAACACAACACATGGTTTTTGTTTTAAATTGCATTGTTTATGTGTAATTACGTTGTACATAATCAAAGATTACATTGTTTATGTACAATTTCTTTTACCTTCAGTTTGAAAGATTCCATTCATTTACATAGTTATTTAGGTCAGCACATTTTCCTCCACCCCTTTATGAATGCTATGGTCTAAATATTTGTGTCTGCCCGAATTCATATATTGAAATTTTAACCCCCAGGTGGGATAGTATTGGCAAGAGGAGCCTGTGGGATGTGATTAGATGATGAGGAAGAAGCCTTCATGAATGGGATTAATGCCCTTACAAGGGAGATCCCATAGAACTCCCTGGGCCCTTCCACTATCTAGGGATACAGTAAGTCTGCAACCCAGAGGAGAACCCTCGCTCAATCATGCTAGCTGACCTTAGACTTCTAGTCTCTGGAACTATGTGCAAAATATTTCTGCTGTTTGTAAGCCATCCAGTCTGCTGTATTTCAGTGGCCCAAATGGACTAAAATAGTGAGGTTATTAAATGTAGTTGAAACACAGTCAGGGTATTCTGTCACATTCTGCTTTCTATTCTAGGAATAGAAAATAAATAATAATATTTTTATAATAATAAATAAATATATAAATAATATTTTATAATATGTTTTTATAATAAATAATATTAAATAATAAATGAATAGTATTTTTAAAATGTTTATACATTACATTTCTTACATTAAATTTCATATATTAAATGGGTTTGACAAAGGCATAATGTCAGGTAACTGTGATTATATGTCACAGAGAATGCTTTAGCCTGTCTGAAAGTTCCCTGTGTTCTCTCTATTCAACTCTTCCCTTCACCCCAACACCTTTGACACCCTGGTCTTTCTACTGTCTCTGTAGTTTTGCTCCTTCCAGGATGCTATATAATTGAAATCATACAGTACATACTCTTTCACACTGACTTCTTTGACTTGGTAATATGCATTTAACATTCATCCATGTCTATGATGGCTTGATACCTCATTATATTTTGTTGTTGAATAAAATTCCATTGTATAGATGTCACACAAATTTTATAAATCCATTACATTATTGGAGGACAAAAGTTGCTTTCATTTTTTGGCAATTATGAATAAAGTTGCTGTAGACATTTCTTTGCAGTTTGTCGGGGGGGGAGTATAGTTTTCAGATCAGCTTGATAAGTACCTAAGAGTGTGATTACTAGATGATAAGGTAAAAGTATATTTAGCTTTGTAAGAAAGTGCTAAAGTATCTTCCAGAGTGGCTGTACCATTTTGCATTTCTACAAGCAATGAATGGGAGTTTCTGTTACTCCGCATATTCACCTGGATTTTTTGCATTTTAATCATTGTAATAGGTGTTTACTAGTACCTCGATGTTTTAATTTACAATTCCTTAATGATATTTGATGTTAATAATCTATGCTTATTTGCCATCTGTATATCTTCTTTGGTGAGCTGTCTGTTCAGACTGCCTTTTTTTTTTTTACTTAGTTTTATGAATCCTTTCTATTTTTGGACATCAAATAGATATCCATTGGATATCAGACTGCTAGCATGCCTTTCAATTATTTTCTCCCAGTTTGTGGCTTGTCTGTATTATTTAACAGTGGCTTTGGGATTACGGAAGTTTTTCTTTAATAAAGTCCTATAAAAATTTTTTTCTTTCACGAGTTTTGCTTTTGGGGTTGCCATCTTAAAACTCATCACCGAGCCCGATATCACCTAGATTCTTCTAAGTTTTCTACTAGAAGTTTTATAGTTCCACAGTTTGCATTTAGATCTATGATCCATTTTGAGTCAATTTTTGTGCAAGGCCCATATCTAGGTTATAGCATATTTTATAGATTTTTGTGGGACAAAATCCTTTTCTATAGCTTTACTAAGAGTGATGAGACTACACCTCATCATTTTTGTGCTTTTATATAGTACTTTCTTCATATTGGATGGGAATATCTGTGAATGATTTTTGCCACTATAGTCACGTATACAATTAACTTTTAATTTTCCATTTTATTATTACATTTTTATTATTTTTCAAACCATAAATATTCTTGCCTCATATAATTCATTGGGGGGAATATGCTTCTTTTATTTAAAAGATCGTGTATAAGAACTATTCTGTGATTATGTATTGTGGGCAGATTTTTGTCCCTTGATTTCATTTCTCTGATCATTGGAGGTCTTTTCAGTATTTATAAATTATATTTATATGCTTGCTTCACAGAATGAGTATATAATTCAGATGCCACTTTATATTACAAATTGAAAATAAGAACCTGGGTTGTTTTAATTTCACAGAAGGTATGTGAAATGCAGACTAGTCCATATAATTTCAGCTTGTACTGCCAGTGGCATGATTTCCGATGGAATGGGAAAGATCCTATCCTTAGCTTGTAGAGCAAAAGGATACACAGTGTAGTGATTATCATAATGGCTCCCAGTGAATTCTTCTGTCCACACATATTTGCAATATAATGGTTGTGGGCCCTCTTATGAAGAAATAATTATTTATATTCTTGAATCTGTACTGGTTGAACCTTATATGGACCAATATGATATGGGAGAAGATACGTATGAGTTCAGGAACCTAGGAATACCATGTGTGAAGTCTAGTCTAACTTGTAGGAAGATGAGGGTCACGTGGAAGAAAATTGAAGCAACCAGCAGGAGGGACCCTGGGCCTTGCTGTTCAGCCCATCCACAATGTGAATACAGTTACATAAGTGAGTTTGCAGCCTGATAACAATGCTGTCCACTACCCTTTTAATCCATCATCATCTAATGAATCTACAAATTTAGCCAGTTTTCCGTAGTTTCCTCCATCACTGTAGATATTACTTTAACACTTTCCAGAATGCCCTCACATACAGATCAAAAACTAACTTCTTCTTTTTGGATATACCATATCGTTGATTCATTAACATTGAACTCACAGCCAATAGTGCTATAACTCACACCCAAAGAAAGCTTACCTAACACAAGTATTTTCTCCATAAGACGAATCATAGCTTTCTTGTGTTAAAGAATGTTACATGGCCCTTCAGCACTAAGGTTGGTTGCCATTTTAGACAGTTAAGTTGCCAACAAAAAGTGCAAAGATATGAAAAAGTGACATAAAATAGACCTTGAAAAGGACACTCATTTTCAATACGAGAGCAGAAACAAGAAGGCAGAGTGCAGCCATGCGCATGTCTGGTTGCTCAGATTTTCACTGTTCTGAGCATGTATGCTAGTGACCACAACAGTGTCTCAAGTATTGATTTGAGGCTTACCAATAAATTTTAGCAAGTACTCAAATTCTCAAATATGGAATCCATGAATAATGAGGATTGACTATATATGAATTATATATGTGTACATCTGTATATAAAAATTAAATTTAGCAAAGAGCAAATAATTAGAGTTGCTGGATATGAAAATTCCCACATGAAGTCACATAAGGTGGTGATGCTTGGCCATCTTGTCTCAAACTCTTGCAGACAAGCAGAGAATAGAGATGACAGGCAGCAGTGCAGTGCAGTGCAAGAAGCTCCAGCTCTGGGACCATCGAAAGAGGTTGGAATCCCAGCTTGGGTACCTGTTAGTGGAGCAGTCTCATGTAAGTCACTTAACATTTGAACCTTGCTTTCTCCTTTGTGAAACAAAGAGATTAGAATCTACTAGGAAGAGGTCTTTTTAGGGTCTAAGATTATATTCCCCCCGACCCCGCACCTCAGGAAGAGTGGTTCAGCATTCACTAACTTTATGTTCGTGGAGACTTTACAGAATAAAATTACCATGAATAATGAAAACTAACTGTATCTATGTGTGTTTGTGTCTTTGTGTTTATAGGCCACGTTGACTAAATATGTTATATCTGCACAATGGAACATTATTCAGCTGCAAAAAAGGTACGGATTAAATGCTCATTACATACAGACAAATGCTCAAAAACATTATGCTCAGTGAAAGAAATCAGATATAAGAGACTGCATATTCTATTATTACGTTTGCATAAAATACCCAGAAAAGGCAAATTTATTGAGATTAAAAGATTAGTGGTGGCCCTGGGGCTGGGGGCAGGACTGGGGATTTGCTGTAAATTGGCATGACAGAATTTATTGGAGAAAAGGGCATGCTCTAAAAGTGATGTGTGGTGATGGTTATGCACTCATTAAAGTTACTAAAAACCATCATAGAATTATACACTTGAAATGTTTAAATTTTATGATAATATCTGTTATGTATCAAAACTGGTATAATAAGGTTGGCTAATTTTTGTAACTATCTTACTCTTGGGGTAGACCTAGCTTGTAATCACCTCCTTGAGTTCACAAACTGTTTTTCTTCATTTCTGAAACTGTATTTGTTGATTGCTCTGCTATATATCTCTCGTCCTATTCTGACTTTTCTGCATCACTATTTCTTCCTGCTACTAGCACCTTTGATGCCCAAAGTCAATGTAGTGCTTTTGAAGTCCGACACATACCTAAAAATGTGATGCTGTTATCATCTCATTAATGTATCAGTTCGTTCAGCAATTATTGCCTGCTGCTTTTCAGCACAACACTAATCCCTGGAGATGGAAGTTATCTCTTGGAATTAATTGTGGAGAAGTCTCTTCATTCTGGGTTAGGCTAGAATGGTTCATTGCTCCAGAAATTGGAATAATATATCTAAATCCTTTCTAGCCCACACATATACTCTGACAAAATTGAGTTTTCACTCCACTTAAATAATCATTTTGAGATGAAATGGACTGAAAAGAAAATGATAGTGATGCCATGAATTTCCCATTCACTGATATTCTGTCACAGGACCTAAGTAGAACATTTTATGCTTTCTGTGTTTTTTTTTTTTTCACATTAGTAAGCTGGCAGAGGTTGTGATCAGACCCTTACTTTAGCTTTTGGACCTCTTAAACTGTAACATGATTCTGTGTTTCTTGAAAGTGAAGTCTTCAAGGTTGGGACTCAAAGGATCATCTGGAGAGGTGACTAGGTTGCTGCTGCAGCTCCTGGCTTACTAAGATTTAGTCTTTTGGTGGTGCTTTCCACACGGACACACATACAAAAGTGTTTCGTTTTGTTTTGTTTTGTCACAAGTAGGACTGTTTTTATCTCATCCATCCTAAGACTGTTGACAGGTTTGTGAACACTGCCCAGCTCATAAACACAGAATACTGAATAAACAAATCAATTCCTTGCTCTGAAGATTACAAATTTAGTCCATTATATCCCTTAAAATGCTACAAAAACAGAATCGATGATAGTGACATCCTACTCACTTCCTTGGAAATGAGTGTAGAGCTGCGGGTCGGGATACAGAAAAACCCCTGTGAATCCCATATGTTTCAACAGCATTTGCACGGATTCAAAGGCAGGATAATCACCGTGCTATTGTGCTTGTGGAAAGGTCTGCCAGTGCCATATAATTGTTCTTGCTATATTTTATTTTTTTTTCAAGTTTCCCTTTCTGATGTAACATCTGCGCATCTCTTGATTAGTAGTAGTGACTTCTGTTTCAGAAAATTCATGAGATTTTTTACATCATAAATTAGCTTTGGATGAAGCCACTTTCCTTCTGTCCATTAAAATCTATAGGTCTCTATGGGATCTCAGAGGAGGTGTCTAATGCAGTCTGGTATTGGGATCAAACTACCTTCCAAGGTGGTTATACTATTTTGCATTCTTACCAGTGAAAACTGCAGAACTCTCAGCACATAACTCTGCCCAACCTCTGCACTAAATAATGGCAAAATAAATACATTTTGAAATCTTCTGACCTTCTTCCCTTTATAAAAGTCCCTATCTTAGGGATGTTATGAGATGCAGCAGAAAAAATACCCATTTTTTAATATCAAGTACTCTTAGCAAGATAAATGACCTCCCATACTATGTAACTAACCATATTTATCAAAATTTCTTGTAGGTAAGAGTGGACATGTAACTAAATTCTGTCCAAAATTATGTAAGCCGGGGGCACCTGGGTGGCTCAGTCGTTAAGCGTCTGCCTTCGGCTCAGGGCGTGATCCCAGAGTCCTGGGATCGAGCCCCACATCAGGCTCCCTGCCCCACTGGGAGCCTGCTTCTTCCTCTCCCACTCCCCCTGCTTGTGTTCCCTCTCTCGCTGGCTGTCTCTCTCTCTCTCTGTCAAATAAAGATAAAATCTTTTAAAAAATAAAATATGTAAGCCAAAGTGACTCCTATCAGCTACCTACCTTAAGAGATATTTTCTCTTTCTTCTTTGTCCTTCCATTTTGCTACCTCTAAAGTTGCTGCAACATCCTGGATCATATGGTTTAGAACCATGTTTTAGGATTGGTAGAGTGGTTAGCTGTTGGCTCTTGAGAATGTTCTGCAGGAGAGTCATCATTTTAACCTTGGACAGCTTTTCTCAGGTAGATTTAGGTGACAAAAATATCAAAATAAACTTCTATACTGGCTAAGGCACTGTTATATATTTCTGTTACTCATGCCCATCTCACAATCAGAATTTTAGGAATAATTGAAGGTAATTGTTACTTTTAAAATAAGGGAAAATAAATGTACTTCTCAAAGCTAAATTACCAGAATCACATAATGAATCATAGTCCATAGTAAATGTTAATGGACTTCACTTATCAGAACTGGAATTTTAGGAAGAAGAATGTCATAGAGGCAACCACTGGCATTACTAGAGAGAATCTTGGCAAATAAGAGACAGTGTTGGAAATAAACTAAAGCATAGATTATATTGATCCAAGAAAAAACCAAACAAAAAACCTAAATTGACTCTGTGAGTCACTTATTCTTTAGTAAGATATTTAAATTTTCACCATGGTTGGATTATTGTTATAACAGAGTCATAACATGTATCACATAAGGAAACATTTGTTATCTATTATAAATCTATCATATATTCATTGTCCTTAGCACAATGCTTGGGATATAAGTACTTATTCAATGTGAGTTGCTGTTAATTTCTTTATTCTATGTCATTCCATGTTCCTTTTTTTTTTTTTTAATTTATTTTGCAGAGAGAGGGAGAGAGTGCAAGCACAAGCAGCGGGAGCAGCAGGCAGAAGAAGAGAGAGAAGCAGGCTCCCCGCTGAGCAGGGAGCCTAATGTGGGGCTCTATCCCAGACCCCTGGGATCACGACCTGAGCTGAAGGCAGACGCTTAACTGACTGAGCCTCCCAGGTGCCCCTCCATGTTCCTTTTTTTATTAACATTACAAGATTCATGGCTTTGTCTCTTTGGACACTTCGAGCTCTAAGTATAGTGGCTTGCATATTTGAATGATCAAAATAGTTATTAGGACATTTAAAAGCTTTTGATTCTTCTACAAGTTGTTCTTTTAATATTACTGGGAATGTTTTAATGGGATAAAAGATAAACTGATTTTTAAAAAAATTATGTGGTGCTATCTCATAAAACACTCTTATTTATAAAAGTTACTAAGGGTTCGGAAGTTTAAATTTCTCGCTAAAATCACACATTAATTTGATCAGAGGTACAACTATAGGCTCCAAATAGTTTAATTGTAGCCAGTGTATTTACTCTATATCACAATTCTTTCTTTGCTTTCTTTCTTAACATATTTTGTGAAGTGACATTTTTAATAACGTTTTCTTTTATGTCATAAGAAAATACAAAATTATTGGGTGTCCTTTTAGTAAGAGAGTTTACAAGCTAGCTTTTCTTTAACTTTTTTATTCTTCTTAAATTCTTAAGTCATCGTGTATAAAAAAAAGTGAAGAGGCATATAAATATATAAGGACTCCTGTAAGTAAGTGTTCTTCCTGTATACTGCATATGGTTTGCCAAAAGGGATTATTTTTAAGATAAAGAAGGATAGTGAATAATAGTGACAGTTCAAATTTTGTACCAATTTAACCTGCCATTAAAACTCTATTATTATGTTTATATGATTTAGTGGAATTGCCTTGTTGTAAAGAGGCAAACACTCTTTGACAGTTAGACTGTAGCTGTGGTCGTCAGATGACTAAGGGTTGTATAGAAGCGGTTTATCATGACCTGTTTAAATCACTATTAGTTCCACAGCATTTCCGCCTCAACCGTCAGCTGAAGCTTGGGAAACAGGCGACTTATGTAAGTTGGGAGCAAGTTGAAAATAGTTGGAAAAACGTTGAAGTCATCATCAGTTCTATTATCTAACCAAATAATATCGATATCCCAAATTTAACATTCTGATTGAAAACACTTGATGTTTAATCTTTTTTTTTTCCATGTAGAGAAAAATGCAGTGAAATTTAAAAGAAATACTATCTCGATATTTATTTTTATTAGATTCAGCATTGGCTAGAACCTAAAGTAACGTTTAGGAAGCTTGAGGGTGAAAAAATAAATTTTATGAACTATAAGCTATATTTGCTGAATAACCCAGAGCAACTTCGTATATTTTTCATTGTGATGCTAGTATTGCTGAAGTTGTCGCTAGTCTAGAACATACCTGCCAACTTTGAAATTCTTCCTTTTAAACAGACAGTATAGATCCAGGCAAAGATAGGATAATATCCTTAGAGCATATTGCAAATGTTTGGAAAGTGTACATTGAATGGCTATACCATGAAACAATCACTGCAGTTTAGTACTAATAGTAATGTTAGAGTTCATTTAAGTTAAGAATTACAAGAGTATTTGGGACATTTTAAGTATTTTTGAAACCAAGAAAGGCCTATGAGTATACTTCTTTTATAGGGCTATTTATGGTATTTCAGTTGTACATTCAGCAGCCCTTAGTCAAATCTCTTTGTTCTTTGGTCTTTAAAGTAACCTATCAAGATACTTACTAAAATAGCTCATGGAACTAAATATTTAATTCAGTTATTATCTTATTATCTCATTTAGTCATTTAGCAAATATTGCTTTATCATATAATTTCTGGGAATTGTGGCAGTGAATAATAAGAGGTAGTTTTATAAATCTCGCTCACTTGGCAAGAAAGATAATAAATGCATAAACAGCTAAGTAAGACAAATGTATATACTCACAACTGTTATAAAACAAATAAAATGTATGCATACAGGCTTACAATAAAACATGCACATCTTTATGTACCATGGATCATGGTAAAATTTAAAAAAAAAAAATTCTTTTCTAGAAGGTCTCATTCAGGGATGCCTGGGTGGCTCAGTTTGTTAAGTGTCTGTCTTCAGCTCAGGTCATGATCTAGGGTCCTGGGATTGAGTCCCAAACTGGGATCCTTGCTCATCAAGGAGTCTGCTTCTCCCTCTGCCTATCACTTCCCCTGCTTGTGCTCTCTCTCCCTCTCTCTCTGACAAATAAACAAAATCTTTAAAAATAAATAAAAGTTCTCATTCATAGATTTTAATAGATTTAATGTGTTATTCCAATAATGTATTGCACATACAAGTATTGTGACATTTCTTAGAAAAGATAAAATTCATCTTAAACAGATAAAATAATTAGCCAATAAGTATTCTAATTTATTTAATACCTAGCCCAGTTACTTGGATTTTAGGTTGGCAATTTAATCCATGGGATTATATTAAGGTTGATTGAGGAAAAGAGAAAAGGAATGTGACCCTTCAGTAATGAGTACAGAACAGGTACTTATATAATTCCACTCTGTAATACTGTGTTTTGTGAAAAATTTGTATGTATTTGACTTGTGGAGTTTTCCTCAGGCCAGAACGATTATTTCCTGCAGGAATTTTCACCTCATCTATGTTTCAATTTAAGTTCAATTAATTTACTTTTTGAGAAAATTCAAGTATAAAATAGAGAAAACTGTATAATTTAATATGAAATATTGGAATATTTGAATTCATAAGTCAAATTTTGAAATATCTAACTTTATGTTTTTTATTTTGCCCCCAGAGAGAATGTCATTGACCCGTTTTGCAATAACTATATAAAGTCGTGATTACAGCCTAAGCTTTTATATTTTTTCGATGAACAGATCTATTTCAGAACAGCAAACAAAATATATTCTAGTCTTCAATTTTCATTTTAAAATATCTTTTCCAATGTAAAGTTTCAGAGAAAGGAAAACAGCATATTCATGGATAGATGTTAAATACAGCATGAATAAATGACATTGATTAACTTTCATTTTACAGAATACACAGAAGATTTTCACAAAATTTTTAGAAGTTTTAAGTTGACTTTGTAATTTATGAGTAAGATATTTCTAAAACATGTCCTGTTTATTTCAGTTCTTGTCAGTGTTCCTGTCATTTAGTAGGCATTAAGTACATAATTTCTAATCATGTAATAAATGAATTATCTCAGGACATTTGCAAAAGAATGTAAAACTTAACTGTTAGTACTTAGAAGGTCAACAATATATAGCACATGGAGGCATCTTCTCTATTCACTTAGGAGATGGACTTAACTTTACCTCTGGTGATTATAGGAATATAATAAACAACTCTAAGAATAGAAATGATGTTGGGATGACATAATCAAGGGAATATTATATATTAGGGAGTGTACAGATATCCGTATAACTCAAGGAGACAAATGTAATTGGGACTATAGTAAGCAGAATTTTGGCTCCCATCATTTCTGCCACCTGAGGTACTTCATGAATATGTTATGCTACATAGTAAAAGAAATATTACAGATAGAAATAAGGTTACTAATCAGTTGACCTTGAAATGGGGAAGCCATCTTGGATTATCTGGTGGGCCCAGGGTAATCACATGATCCCATAAAAGCAGAGAGTGTGAGTAGAAGAGGAAGTCAGAGAAACGTAAAGCATAATAACGATTCAATACATCATTACTGACTTGATATCAGGAGGGATTCTGCTAAAGAAATGGGTGTTCTCAGTCCTACAACTGCAAGGGGCTGAATTCTGCTTGAACTTGAAAGAGGACCTGAGTGCCAGATGAGAACCACAGCCCTGGCTCATACCTTGCGAATCCAGTCACACAGTGTCAGACATCTGACACAGATTAATTGTATGGTCGATGGGGGGTGTTACAAGCTGCTAAATCTGGTGATTTGTTAGAGCAGCAAGAAAAAGCTAATTTTGTTATGTGTGATTTAGAACTAGGAAGAAATAAAGGCTAGAGAGCAGTTTAAATGAAAGAACTAGGAATAATTTGATTCTCTTTAAAGAGAAGATTTTTTAAAAAAATATTTGTTCCAAAAAGAAACAAAAACAAAACATAAGTCAGGGGCTAGGGAATAGTAATAATACCACTGGAGTTTCAACATGGAGAATTTTGTAACAAAAAATTCTATTTTTCTCAACACAGTTAAGAGGGAAATGGGAAGCAGCCACGTGATGCAAAAGATAGACTTTATACTCTCAGAGAGAGAAAAGAGAGGACAATTTTAACATCATAATAAATGGTACGTATGAGAATTGAGCTTTTAAAGGCATAATTATATGTGAGTGGAGTCCATTTTATCTAAACTTTCTAAACACTAGAATCTTGGATGTAATTCAGTTGGGTCCCCTCAGTTCGAGTAGTACTGTGCAATTCTGGAATATTCATATAAAAATCTCAACATGAATATTTGGGACTGGAATATCATATAAAGAATTTCAAAATGTGCTCTATGATTAATTAGTAGCTTTAGAATACATGCATCATATATGCATACAACATACATTCATACATACATACATCTATAGCAGGATACATATGTAATACCATCTGTAACCTCCTATACAGACTGATTATTTTGGGAGTATATTTTCCTGTATCTTTTTAAAAATATTTATTTACTTGAAGTATTAAAAAAAAATAATTTGGTCTCTCGTCCTGGGGGCCTTTCTCCACCTTAAATTTCCCACAAATGTGTTCATTTTGCTATTTGACAAATACATTCTCATACTAACAGTTCTCTAGGGATTATTTTGGTTGCTTGAAGTACTATAGTGAACATGGGGCTAAAAGTCTAGAAGAGGCTCCCTCCTGCAACTTATAGTCTCCTGGAGAAAAAGACATTACACAAGTAATCATACAAATTAATGTGAAACTACAATTGTAAATATTATATTGCTATAAATGAGAGGAATATAAGAGAGGAATGTCATTAGGGGTTTTACCTGGCTGAAGAAGATTCTATTAAAAGTTAATATTAGAGAATAAATTTAAATATATGTAGAAAATAATGAGGTGAAGGTAGGGAGGCAAGAGGATCTCAGGCAGGGGAACAAGCCTACATAGTCACTGCAGTGGGAGGAAGCATGAGCGCTGTAGCAGCTTGAACGAAGGCCTTGCAAGTGGCATAAAGAAACTCAGAGGTGGGCCCTGGGTGGCTGTGTTGATTGAGCATTGACTCTTGGTTCCGGTTCAGGTCATAATCTTGGGATCGTGGCACTGAGCCCCGACTTGCGCTCCCTGCTCAATGGGGAATCTGCCTGAGCGTCTTGCTCTTCCTCTCCATCTGCCCCTCTCCCTGCTCACTCGCTCGCTTTCTCTCTCTAAAAAATAAATAAATAAATAAATAAATCTTAAAAAAAAAAAAAAGTCAGAGGGAACTTTATTCAGGATAATCTGGTGAAGTTAGAGACAAATTATGCAAGGAGTCTCTAGATCATGTGGTTTGCTTTTTTATAGGACTTAACATGAGTTTAGGAAATAGATTAGAAGTAGGGGTAGGTTCGAGTGTTGTCCAAGGAGATCTGGTGTGTGTTTCTAATGCCAGGTGGAGAATTAACGAGAAAAATCTCGTCGTTCTCTTTCCACGTTGATCTTGCCTTTTTATCAAGTGATTTAATGATTCTGTAATGTTTCTTGAGGGTTTGATGAACTGTGCTTAGTTGTAGCAGAGAAAGGATTTTGTTGAAGTACTCTTTGATGTAGGAGGTTTCACCTCGCTCTGTTCTAATCTCAGTCCGGGGGGCACTGGGTAGGCTTTGTACAGTGGTCTCCTTTACTTTTAAGCTTACATGCAAAGCTATTCTAGTCTCAAAGTGATATGAAATTTCTTGGCAAACACACACATAACACATATGCATGCATTTATGTGTATGATAACACGGAATTGTAATAAAATAAGCAGAAAAGGAGGATAAAAGAACAAAAAGGAAAAATAGAAAACAAATAGAAACGTGGTATATATGAATAGAGCAATACTGATAATAACATTAAATTAAATGGTCCAGTGAAAAAGAGCAGCGGTTAGCAGATTAGACTAAAGAAAGATCCCTTTTCTGCTATCTAAAATAAACCTATTATAATACATAGGCCTAGATTAAAAAACCCCACAAAACTTGGGGGGACTATGGAATATCAGACAAAGACTTCTGAACAAGGAATACTATCACTAAAAAGAATATCTCCTTGTAATAGAGTCAAGTTAACAAAAAGACATATGTGTGTACTAATAACAGAGTTTCAAAATGCACGAAAGAACTGAAAGAAATAGGAAAATCTGTTACAGTTGGAAATTTCAACATTCTGCTAAGATTAATAAAGTATGCTAAGTAAAATAAGTCAATCAGAGAAAGACAATAATCATATGATCTCACTCATGTGGGGAGTTTAAGAAACAAAACAGAGGGTCACAAGGGAAGAGAGGGAAAAATAAAACAAGACAAAATTAGGGAGGGAGACAAAGCATCAGGGACTCTTAATCACAGGCAATAAACAGGGTTGCTGGAGGGGTGAGGGGTGAAGGGATGGGGTAACTGGATGATGGACATTCAGGAGGGCAAGTGATATGATGAGCACTGGGTATTATGTAAGACAGATGAATCACTGACCTCTACCTCTGAGACCAATAATACATTATATGTTAGTTAATTGAATTTAAATTAAAAAAGAAAAAAATAAATTAAGACTATCATAAACTTAAGCTAATTGACATTCAGAAAGCAATCCAGAATAATTTCAGAGTAAAATATTCTGAAAGAAGAGTACCTATTATTTTGCAAAGCATACAGAACATACACAAGGAGAGGCCATTGATGATCCATAAAACCATTCTTGATAAGTTTGTAAAGACTGAAAATATACAAAGTATGATTTTTAAAAAAGAACTGAATCAGAGATCAATTAACAACAAACAGTATCCGAAAGTTGAAATTAAAAAGCGGCATACTTCTTTTTTTTTTTTTTAAGATTTTATTTATTTATTTGACAGAGAGAGACAACCAGTGAGAGAGCAGGGGGAGTGGAAGAGGAAGAAGCAGGCTCCCAACGGAGGCACCTGATGTGGGGCTCGATCCCAGAACGCCAGGATCACGCCCTGAGCCGAAGGCAGACGCTTAACGACTGCGCCACCCAGGCGCCCCAAAAAGCGGCATACTTCTAAACAACACCTAAGTCAAAGAAGAAATTAAAAGGTCCATTTGAAGGTATTCTGAATTAAAAATAAACTAGTGTTTAAAGGAAGTAGAAAAACCACCTGATCCTATCAATTGATACAGAAAAAAGTACAGAATACATTTATTTATGTAAAAATTATTAGCAAGATAAGACTACATAGAAGGCAAATTTCTCAACTCAATAAATGATCTATGAAAATATTACAGCTAATATTATACTTAATAGCACTGAGTGCTTTGCCCCTAAGACTGGGGTAAATCAAGTGTGTCCACCCTCACAATTCTGTGTTTTCTGGTACATTGTAAATTCTCCACTAACACTATTTTTACTGTTAAGAATAATGGCTGATATTTATTGAGTCCTTAAATGTTATAGTACACACAGATATAAACATTTCAACTGAATTTATGTATATGATTTTTGTAACAACCTACTATCTGTGATATTGTAATATCCATTTTGAAAATGAAAAATTTGAGGCATGCAGAGTTTAAGAAATGTTTTTGGTTGCCATACGGTTATTGACAGAATTGGATTTCATACACAAGAAGAAATTGAAACTGAATTTCACACTGAAACTGAGCACACATTTAAAAAAGAAATATTTCTATCTTCATGAAAGATGTTAGTTGAAAGATTCTTTCTATACAGTATAGTTCCACTGAATTAAGAATATGGTACTTTCTTCTTTTATTTCAATGTTTTATTTAAATTCTAGTTAGTTAACATATGTGGTAAAATTGGTTTCAGGTGTAGAATTTAGTGATTCATCGTTTACAAAAACACCCAGTGTGCATCCCAACAAGTGAACACACATTCGTAACGTAAGTCTGTACTGATTACAATAATAAGGCTTTTTACTATAATAAAATAGTTAAATGACTCATGTTATTCGGGAAGATTAAGTTAGTAAGAACAACAAAAAGACATTTAAATTGCTGAGGAATAGTTCTTTTATTTTAAATATTTGGTACATTATTAATGAGCAAAAAATAAGAGGAATGGAAAGTACAGAAATTCTAGATACTTTAAGATGTACATACCTCACAACACATCTATGTAATATATAGCTATATACATGCAATATAAATTTATATACTGTAGAAACAGAAAATCATAATTTTCACACTTTTAATCAATCCTTCACTATCAATGTATTATTCTTCCACTTACCAATAATTGATAAAAATCTCAAAAGAATTACGCTGATTCATGAAAGCTATTACATCTTACAAGATATATTAGGAAGTGTGTAGTGCATATCTACATATGAATTAACATAAAAGTTTACCTAAATCAGTATTTATTTTATATATTCTTAGGATTTTTTTTAACTAAGAAAGGCAATGAAAATTTCTATGGTATGGAATTACGTATTCATATAATTCTGAACCAGTTAATTCGAAACTTTTTAAACTAAAATCTTTTGCTATGGAGAACTGTATTTTTTTCATTTAAACTGTATACCATGTGTATTAATTTGCTTGGACTTGCTATAATATAATATCACATACTGGGTGGCTTATACAATAGAAATGTGCTTTTTCTTATTCCTAGAGTCTGGAAAGAACAAGATCAAGACTCCAACAGGGATCAGTTTCTCATGAGACTTCTCTTCCTGGCTTGCAGATGACTACCTTCTCCTGTCCTCATATGGCAAAGAGAGGCAATCCCTGGTGTCTCTTACTCTTTTATAAAAACATTAGTTTTCTCAGATCTGGGCACCACCCTTATGACCTCACTTCTTGAAAGGCTATATCTCCAATACATGGGGATTAGGGCTTCAACATATGAATTTTGAGAAGACAGAATTAAATTCAGCTCATAGCCCCAGGTTTGGCAAAATGATTGATTTACCCTATAGATAATTAACGCAAAATAATCTCATAGTATAGCTACAATTAACTTGCAGATTCTTGTTAAATACATAACTAGAGGCAGTGATAGTCCTTATAAAAATGTATATACAAGAAAAAGGGGAATTGTGAGAGATCATTAAAATAAACAATAAAGGACTTTTATTTTAAAACATAAGAAAAAGGAAAATTATTAGCTTGGGGCAGTAAATTGCATAAAAGAAATTATAAAGTTATCTCATAATGCAAAGACTAACATGAATATATATAGATTTTATTACAGCCTTATCTAAAAGAGCAAAAAATGGAAACACCAAATATCCAAAAATAGGGGAGTAGCCAAAGAAAAACGGTATTTCCAGAAGACAAAATAATATTAACAAATTAAAATTTATTTATGAAATAATATTTATTCAACATGAGAATATTATTAATATAATATTATTAAGGAATATGTATATTATATATAAAAGTATCAGTTATCTTTGTTATAATGCATGAATGTGACTAAATTTATTTCATCAAATTTCTAATTATGTTTAAGATGATCTAATTTAAAGTATGTGCTGTGGATTACATTGTATTTTCTTTTGGTGGTCTTGCGGACCACCAAAAGAAATAGGCAAAAATCTTCCAGAGTAGCTGCAAAATTGATTACTTATGGAAAATCCTTGTACATAAAAAAACTCTAGAAGTATGTGAAATGGTATAGCAATAGCAAAATTTTTATTATATATATATATAATTATTTTATGTGTAAACTTGGCTAGACTACAAAACTCAGTTTTTGACCAAACATCAATTTTGATGTTTCTGTGAACATATTTTTAGTATGATTAGTATGTCATTAAATAGACGTTGAGTAAAGCAGATTACCCTCCATAAGGTGGGTGGGTCTCATATAATCTTTCTTCAACCTTAGGAGAAAATGTGGTCACCCAAGGAAGAAAGAATTCTGCCTTCAGACTTCTTTGGACTCGAAAGTGCAACATCAACTCTTCCATGGGTCTAATCAGCTTGCTTGCCCTGCAGATTTTGGACTGACTTGCTAGATTCTACAATCTCGTAAGCCAGCTCCTTAACATAAATTAATCTCTCTTTCTCTCTCTCTTTGCTATAACTGTATCTATATTTATATCTATATCCATATCTAGTATTTATTTATCTAATCTCCTATTGGTTCTGTTTCCCTGGAAAACTCTAATTCATATATCCCGGTTTCCCCTCTAATTTCCCTGAGTTATAGGTAGTGTGTGTGTGTGTGTGTGTGTGTGTGTGTGCGCGCATGCACACACATGTGTATTACACTGGTGAAAACACAGTGGGATATTAATACTTGATTCTTGATGGAAGAATTATGTACGTTTTTAAAACTTTTCAGTATTTTAGTTCTATGTTAAATATCTATCATTGTTTATTAAAATTATTAGTAACAGTAGTAAAAAACTTTAAATATGATAAAAATGCATTCAGGGTTCATAGCATATTAGTAAATACACTATCAACTTGCTTTCTCTTAATTAACCTGTTATCAAAGTTCTTATCTCTGTGACAATTTGAATGTGGTTTTATAGTACAATGTAACTTATGTTTAACAAAGTCAGACTATAAGAAATAGACATGTTACCAGATGAATAGAAATAATTAGGAAAGTCAAAAATAGTAGATAACAGGCTTAGAAAATGTCTGCTAGTCAAGACTCGAACAATTTAATACAGTATGTGCCGTAAGAGTCTATGAATGCATGCATGTACATGTATTTACACACATGCATGAGCACACAGAACCATGATATATTCATCTAATAATGCAAGTATATTTCAATTTTAATTTTAATACCACAGCCATCAACAAACTGTCTATATAAACCATTCCATTAAGAGTCTTGGGGCGCCTGTATGGCTCAGTCGGTTAAGCATCTGCCTTCAGCTCTCATGATCCTGGGGTCCAGGGACTGAGTCCCTGCTCAGCGGGGAGTCTGCTTCTCTCTCTCTCCCTGTTCATGCTTGCTCTGTCTCTCGCTCTTAAATAAATAAATAAAATCATTAAAAATAAAAGACTCTTATAACAACTCAGGAGAACAAATCAAATATAGACTGTTAGAATTCTTCCTTTATCTCTTGGGAGGACTTGGAAATTCAGAGGCTCAGTGACTAGTTCTCTACCACCATTGTTGCCAACATTTTATTCCCCAAAATCGTGACCTGTGCCTATATAAGAAATACATTTGAAAAATTAAAACTTCCAACTGGATTAATCTACTGAATCATATCTATTAAAAATCATTTGTTGGCCTAGCCATACCACAAAAATCTGCAAAATATTACACATCCACGTTACCTTGGTTCCAAGTTAATAGAGCATGGGTGAACTTTCAGTTTAATTGCGTTATTACCCTATATCTATAAGTAATAGCACCCTGCATTCTAAGCTTGGGGGCTACCGTCAAAAGAACTTTTCATAGATTCTACCTTTTCCTATGTCATATGCGTGGGTGGGGTTGGAAAAACTGTTCTGTGTAATTATATCTATATGTGATTTTGAGGTATTGTGAGGGTGCGTCTTATATTTCAGTCATCAACGATTTGACAATGAGCTCATATAAAAAGTAAGGTGTGACATCCAAGCTTTATTACTCGACCTTGATAGTTTTTTTATGGAAAGAAAATACATTTACATAGGACAAAATGAAGCATGTTTTCCTAAATGACAGATGACTGTTTAATTATGATCACTTTACTTCATGCGGATAGAGTTCATTCAGAATTTCAGAGTCCATACCCAACAGTTTTTACTTCTTAATAGAATATGTTACAAAAGTTACCAAAGCCTGTACATTGAGGCATAAGATATTACCTCTTTGAAATATTATTTATTTTCAGAGGTAATAGATTTAAATTAGAATGTTTTACACCACAAAAATATTCTTTTCCACTTCCCATCAAATATCTGCTGTCATAGACTCTAACTGCTTCTTAATCTTTTTAAAAGCAGAATTAATACAAAGACGTTTACCAAATATATTACTCACATTTCATTGTCTGAATTTTTCCAAAGACTGTCACGTCAATTTAAAATACAGGCCCCATTCACTCTAATACATAATACAAGTTATGGCAAAATAATTATTTATACTTTTATTGTCTTAAAAGGAGTAGCCCCCCAAATTAAGTCATAGTCACCTTTCCATGTTGGTATTGTAAACAGTTTAGCCTCTATGCTTCACTTTCTTGGAATTTTTAGTATTACCAAATGTTTACTTATCGACACACTGATTTTATATCCCTATTAAGCTTTCACTCTATAGTGCAGAGGAAGCCAAACTAGAATCTCAGATATAAATTCAAATCCAACTTGGCACAGCTGTAACTTGGAATACACTACTGCAAGAGCCTCTATGTGTTTATTGAGCTATTTCATGCTATTTTGCTGAAGTCATGAAGAAATCAATTGCATCACAGCTGCAAACTTGACCCCAAATGTCTAGATGATGGCAAATAGCTTGAAACTAGCTATGCAAGTGGTACGTACCTCATCCCATAAAAGTCTTAATCAATACCGAATGCTTAATTGACAGATGTTGCAAGACTTTAACACTATCTGTACTTAATAGTAGTCTCATTTCATATATTTTCAGTTACTTTCCTAAGTGCAGCTAAATTAATTACAATGATTACGTTCTTTGTCTTGCATTAAGAGTGAGAGCCTGTTTCAGTTTATAATAATGACTATCTGGGCCTAGAAAGATAATAAATAGCTTTATTCAACTTCAGTTGATAAATGGTGTAATGTTTGCTAATTAAGTAGTTTTGAAAGGGAGGAACTTTTTTTTCAATGAGACAGCATTAGAGAAAACAAATGCTTTTTTAAAAATAAATATTGCATGATACTACAGATGTTTTTCTTTTTTTAAAAAAATAAGAATTTGTAAGTATAAAACAATAATTGTCCATAATTCCACCCCCTAGATAATCACTGTTGAAATCTAACTTGGCAAGCACTGCTTGCTGTGTTTACAGTTTGGAGAGCATACTTAAGATTAAATTGCTATCCTAATTTCTCACTTAAATAATGAAACTAGTTCTAATGCATCTTTCTAAAAATGTTAAAATAGTTCAGATTCAGTAAATTAATCTTTAATCTTAACATGGTTATATAACTACAAACTTGTATTGTGGATGACTTTTTTCATGCATTTATTGTATGCAAAATGTATTATCCAGGGACTTCCTGGAGAGTATTACCATTACAAACTGTCAAAGGGGGGAAAGTGAGTATTTTTCTTTTTTTAAAAAACAGAGGCATCATATCAGCAATTTGCGCATGGTAATGTTGACATACCCCTAATGGTAGCAAAGGAGATGGCGTTAAAGAAATAAGGTAACTACTAACTTCTTATTTTCCCTTCTTCTCATAACTTTAAAGCAGTATTTGGTAACAGTCTTAAACAAAATAACAATTTGTAAAGACATGTATAATTTACTATGATGCTTAATGTTATGTGTCAGGTTGGCTGGGCTCCAGTGCCCAGGTATGTGTTCAAACATTAATCTGGTGTTTCCATGAAGGTGTTTTTTATATGAAATTAAATTTAAATCAGTGGACTTTAAGTAAAGCAGATTATCTTCCATAATATAGGTGAGCTTCATCCAGTCCACTAAAGGCTTTGGTAGAACATAACCTGGCCAGCAAGTAGGAATCCTGACAGCAGACTACAGTTGAACTCAAACTGCAAGTCTTCCCTGGATCTCCAGTCTGCAGGCCTACCTGAACTTTTGAACTTGAGTCTCCAAAATCATGTGAGTCAATTCCAAAAAATAAATCTCTCTTTCTCTTTGTCTGTGTATGTGTATGTGTGTAAGTGTATGTATAGTTATGTACACATATATGAAGTGAAGCACAGAAATATATGTACATACACACATATACCACACACACATTCTGTTGGCTCTGTTTCTCTGCAGAACCATTACTAATGCATGCATGCAGGTATTGAGTACAAATATTTAGCCAGGAGAAAAGTTTGGTATCACAATTGGAATTTGAACGGGGGTGGATTTTTAAATGTGTGGATTTTATTTATAACGGAGATGACATCTGTTTTTACACTGGTTCAAACCATGTAACTACCACCACCACCAAGATATTGAAAATTACGTATATACTGTCTACGTCCCCAAGGAAGCTATTAGCTTTTTAAAGCAAATGCATTTTTTAAAAAAATTACCACGCCCAATTTTTTGTAGCTCATTTTTTTAAACAAATAAACACTTACTAAAGGTTATATGATTAATTATTTCCAGACCAATTTTCCCACCTTCAATTTCCATTTGGTGTCTGATTTCTCTCTTAAAAGAATGTGTAACGTTCCCTGTGTTAGGACTTCACTAGGTCAGGCCTGCCTAATATCATATTTTTTCTTTTTTTCTCAGTCCAAGGCCTGCCTCTACCTCCAGTAGGAAATATTCTTCTTTCCTATCTTATTTATTTCTCAAATATCTTTTAAGTAGGCACCATTCTTGTCAACATTTACATAACATAAAAACAAAATTCACAGGGGCACCCGGCTGGCTCAGTTGGTACAGCATGCCACTCCTAATCACAGGGTTATTAGTTCAAGCCCCATGCTGGCCATGGAGCCTACAGACACACAGACACACACACACACACACACACACACACACACACACACACACATAGTAAGAGATGTTTGTGTGCCAGCTCTACTACTTCTATGTGTCCTTGAACAAATCATTAAAGAAATAAATAAAATTCACAGAAATTAAAGGAACTCACTTAAGATGTTCAGTTCAGTAGAGCTTGAAATAAATATTAGATATATCAACCCATGATCCAGAATATAACCCAACTGATCTGCCTTGCATGGTCCTGCTTTATACTCTCTCTCTCTTCTTTCTCTTTTCTCCCCTTCATGGTTTAATTTCTGTACAGTTGTTTATACTCCCATTCTTTATTTCCTCAATTTGAGTTCTTTTTAAATCATGCCCTCTTGACTTCTGTATATATTATACACAACATATCTCCACATTTAGCAAAGATTTTTTTTTTTATGATTCCTTCACATCTCCATATCATTTAATAAAACTGGCCACTTCTTCTGCAAACCACTGAATTTGTCACAAAAGTATTGAGATCTCCACATTTTCATCCTGAAAATAGGAGACAAAAGCCCCATGTGAAAGATGTCCTCCCTATACCAGGAGAAAAGACATTATTTTCATCAAAATAAGAAGTTAAGTCTGAGAAAATTCTGTATAAATAGACCTTTTTAAAATAATTTCATCTTTCTTTAGCTGCCCCATATATCTTAGTTACTTTTCCACAATTGCATCTCTTTGTTCAACACCATATAAAAGCATTCCAAGTCTCCTACTTTTTTGGGTCTTCATATCCTTTTGAGAGCTTCAGTGTCACTTAAAATTTAAACTTGTATGCTTTTCTCTTTCTAAGCTGTCATTTGTTACTGAACACCAGTCTAGGCCTAAAAGGGAACAGGAAAGAATTTCCCTTTTTATACACTCTCTTCTAGTAAATCAACTCTTGAATGTTGGTCTTTATCCTGGGCCTCTGATCTTTTTTTACGTTCTCTCATTTTGATATCTCAACCAGTCTTATGACTTCTATCACTATGTACTTCTAATGACTCACTTTCCCATCTCATATGGAAAGCTTTCTATGGAGTTCTGTGTCCAGTTGTTTGCATATTTGCATTTGGTGTTTCTCGGGCACCTACTATTTAGAATATCCAAAGCATAGCTTGTCATTTACTTCAATTTACTAATCTCATTCTTCAGAATTCTCTATGAAGCAAATCACCATCTGGTTGCTCAAGTCAAAGACCTGTGAGTTTTACTTGACCCTTCCTCTCCTTATGGTCTATTCAAAGTCAGTTACTAAACCCAACCTTGTTTTCTTGGTGCCTTTTAATCTCCTCTGCCAGCAGCAAGACCTAGATTCATGCTAGAGCCTCAAATACGCTCCCTTCTAATATTATTGTAAATGTTCTCCATAATTCTGCCAGTGAGTTTCATTAAATAAAAATCTGATCGAGTAATTTCTTAGCTTGAAAAACCCATGTCTCCGTTTCCATTAAGCAAAATTTATGGACTGCCTGCAAGGCAGTATAATTTGCCTTTTCTTGTATCACTTCATTTCATGTTTATGTACTAGATGTGATGTTCTTTTTTCTTTTGTACCTCTAATCTCATACCTCTTTCTTACTATAGATTCTTCTGACGAAATCATTCTTCCCCTATGCTGCATTTAATTTTCTCCTTCCCTGATCATTATTTTCATCTAAAACGTCACTTTTCATGAAAGTATTTTTTAGATAAAATTAACTTCCTTTGTTAATTTTGTTTAAAAATTTTAAAGTTTTTTGTTTAAAAAATATTAACTTCCTCTCCAACCCCCACTTAATTCCCATTTCTAATTTGTACAAGCAAAGCACATGTAATTTCTACAATGTTCTTTTTTGCCTCATTTCATTAAGTTCTATAAGGAAAGCCAAAGTGAGTGTCATATTCAAACCTATAACTTAAGCAATTAACACAGGATCTGATACAGAGGGTATTCAACATATATTTTATAAGAAGAATTAAATATAACATTCAGGTTAGAATCATAAGTTTTAGTAAAATCTGTTGTTATTTTACTCTTTCCTTATTTTTCTATATTATAATGAATACTAAATGATTTATAGAGAGACCCATAAATCCCTGAAATTTCTTCTTTAAGGAAGAGCAACAAAGAAACAAAAATTTAATATTGTATGATATCACTTACATGGTGAATCTAAAGTCAGACTCAGAAGCAGAGAGTAGAACAGTGGTTAAAAGGAGTGAGGGAGTGGGGGATGGGAGAGATACTGGTTAAGGGGTATAAACTTTCAGTTATAAGACGAATATGTTCTGGGGATCAAATATGCAGTATGGTGAGTGACTATAGTTAATAATTCTGTATTGTATATTTGAAATTTACTAAAAGAGTAGATCATACGTGTTCTTACCACACACATGGAAGTTGAATATATGACATGATGAACATGTTAAATAATTAATGGGATTGTGGTAATCCTTTCACATTGTGTATCTGCAGACACACACATATATAATATCATCACATCGTACACTCCAAATATATATATAATTTTTGTCAATTATACCTCAATAAAGCTGGGAAAGAAACTATAAGATATTGCTAAAATCTATTTCAATTTACTCAACTGTTATCTCACTGTACTGCTCTAGTTTCTATTAAAGAGTTTTTCTCAGAGAATTAAGATAGCACTCAAAAGTCTTTAAGTTAGAATACTTTTGGTAAGAAATTATGAAATGAATGTAGTTTAATGTTTAGCAGATACTATTTTTTTTAATTCTCTGTCTCATACAATGATTTATCTTTTTTCTCAAAGGAAAAGAGGTCATGAGAGGATGAATTGTGTCTTTTATATCAATCAACTCCCTATTACTTTAAATGTCATTTAAATTCAGTTAATTAACATATAGTGTATCATTAGTTTCAGACATAGAGTTCAGTTATTCATCAGTTGCATATAACACCAAGTGCTCATTCCATCACATTGCCTCCTTAATGCCCAATACCCAGTTACTCCATTCCCCCATGCATCTCCCCTCCAGCAACCCTCACTTAGTTTCCTATAGTTAAGAGTCTCTTACAGTTTGTCTCCTTCTCTGATTTCATCTTATTTTTCTTTCCCATCCCCTATGATCCTCTGTTTGTTTCTTGAATTCCACATATGAATGAAATTATATGAAAATTGTCTTTCACTGATTATTTCGCTTAGTATAATACCCTCTAGTTCCATCTACATCCTTATAAATGGCAAGATTTCATTTTTTTGAGAGCCGAGTAATATTCTATTGTATACTTATATTATAGTACATTTTCTTCATCCATTTGTCTGTTGATGGACATCTGGGCTGTTTCCAAAGTTTAGCTATTGTGGACATTGCTGCCATAAACATGGGGGAGCAGGTGCTCCTTCAGGTCACTATGTTTGTATGCTTTGGTAACTACCTAGTAGTACAATTGCTGGGTCATAGTGTAGCTCTGTTTTTAATGTTTTGAGGAACCTCCACACTGTTTTCTAAAGTGGCTGCACTAGCTTGCATTCCCACCAACAGTGAAAGAGGGTTCTCCTTTCTCCAAATTCTCACCAACATTTGTTGTTTCCTGACTTGTTAATTTAAGCTGTTCTGACAGGTGTGAGGTGGTATCTCATTGTGGTTTTGAATTGCATTTCCCTGATGCCGAGTGATGTTGAACATTTTTTTCATATGTCTGTTGGCCATTTGTATGTCTTCTCTGGAGAAATATCTGTTCATGTCTTCTGCCCATTTCTTGACTGGATTATTTGTTTTTTGGCTGTTGAGTTTCATAAGTTCTTTATAGATATTGGATACTAGCCCTTTATCTGATAAGACATTTGCAAATATCTTCTCCCATTATATGGGTTGTCTTTTGGTTTTGTAGACTGTTTCCTTTGCTGTGCAAAAGATTTTTATCTTGATGAAGTCCCAATAGTTCATTTTTTGCTTTTGTTTTCCTTGCCTTTGGAGATGTGTCTAACAAGAATCCTATAGGATTTTGATGGATTCCTGTCTCACATTTAGGTCTTTCATCCATTTTGAGTCTATTTTTGTATATGGTGTAAGGAAATGGTCCAGTTTCATTCTTCTGCATGTGGCTGTCTAATTTTCCCAACACCATTTGTTGAAGAGACTTTTTTCCATTGCAAATTCTTTCCTGGTTCATCAGAGATTAGTTGACTACAGAGTCGAGGGTCCATTTCTGGGTTCTGTATTCTGTTCCATTGATCTATGTATTTGTTTTTGTGCCAGTACCGTACTGTCTTGATGGTTATAGCTTTGTTATATAGCTTGAAATCCAGAATTGTGATGCCACTAGCTTTGGTTTTCTTTTTCAACATTGCTTTGGCTGTTTGGGGTCTTTTCTGGTCCCACCTAAATTTTGGAATTATTTGTTGCAGCTTTTGAAAAATGTTGATGGTTTTTTGATAGGGATTGTACTGAATGTGGCTCTGGGTAGCATAAATATTTTAACAATATTTCTTCTTCCAAACTATGAGCATGGCATGTTTTTCCATTTCTTTGTGTCTGCCTCAATTTCTTTCGTAAGTATTCTATAGTTTTCAAAGTACAAATCCTTTAACTCTTTGGTTTGGTTTATTCCTAGGTATCTTATGGTTTTTAGTGCAATTATAAATGAGACTGATTCCTTAATTTCTCTTTCTTCTTTCTCATTGTTAGTGCATAGAAATGAAACTGATTTCTGTGCTTTGACTTTATATCTGGACACTTTGCTGAATTCCTGTATGAGATCTAGCAATTTTGGGGTGGATTCTTTTGGTTTTCCACATAGAATATCATATCATCTGTAAAGAGTGAGAGTTTGACTTCTTTGCTGATTTAGATGCATTTTATTTCTTTTTGTTGTCTGACTGCTGAATCTAGGACTTCTAGTACTATGTTGAGCAACAGTGGTGATAATGGACATCCCTGCTGTGCTCTTGACCTCAGGGGAAAAGCTCTCAGTTTTTCCCCATTGAGAATGATATTCACTGTGGGCTTTTTGTATATGGCTTTTATGATATTGAGGTATGTTCCCTCTATACCTACACTGGGAATAGTTTTAATCAAGAAGGGATGCTGTATTTTGTCAAATGCTTTTTTTTTTTCTTTTTGGCATCAATTGAGAGGATTGTGTGGCTCTCGTCCTTTCTTTTATTAAGGTAATGTATCACATTGATTGATTTATGGATGTTGAACCACCCTTGCAGGCCAGAAATAAATCCTACTTGGTTGTGGTGAATAATTCTTTCAATGTACTGTTGGATCCTATTGGCTGTTATCTTGGTGAGAATTTTGGCACCATGTTCCTCAGTGATATTGGTCTGTAATTCTCCTTTTTGGTGGGGTCTTTGTCTGCTTTCGGGATCAAGATAATGTGGGCCTCATAGAATGCGTTTGGAAGCTTTCCTTCCATTTCTATTTTTTGAAATGGCTTCCAAAGTATAGGCATTAATTCTTCTGTAAATGTTTGATAGAATTCCCCTGGAAAGCCATCTTGTCGTGTACTTTTGTTTGTTGGGAGATTTTTTTTATTACTGTTTCAGTTTCTTTGCTGGTTATGGGTTTGTTCAGGTTTTCTATTTCTTCTTGTTTCAGTTTTGATAGTTTACGTGTTTCTGGGAATGCATCCATTTCTTCCAGATTGCCTAGTTTGTTGGCATATAGTTGCTCATCATATGTTCTTATAATTGTTTGTATTTCTTCAGTATTGGTTATGATCTCTCCTCAACAACAAGGGTATCTTCAGGAAGTGATTTTGTTGTATGCTGTATACAGTCTGCTATTTTGCTTTGGCTGTTTTTTCCCACTGGGCCTTCCTCTTCATAGTTCCTCCTTATGTGTAGTAGGGATGTTGGTCCTTTAACTAGGTATGCTTTGATTTGTTTGTGAAGTTAAGCCAGAAGCTGAAGTTTTGGAGCTTTCTTAAATCAGTAGACTTGATAGATGAGGGGATTTGTGCTGGTCTTCTGAGGGAGAGGCCTGCTGTGCTGGTTCACAAGCTGAATTGCCGTTATAAAGATGCTCCTGCCAGGTCAGGGTGGCAGGGTTTAGTATAAGGGACTCCAGCCTCCACTACAGGTGCTGTGTTTCTCTATGGAGTCTGACTGTGCTGGTGAGCAGGAGGAGGGAGGACTGGTAGAAGAGGTAGAATATGGTGTCACCTAGCCCCCTTGTCCTTGGGAGTGAACTCCCAGCAGGTGATGCTCAGGAGGCCCTCTTAAAGAAGCGAGCAATCTCTGGCCAGGGTTGGGATTCAAAACTCCAAGTTTTAAATGGCCCGGTAACATGCATGCCCACTTCTGTCCCCTGGCAGGGAGGCTCAAGCAATGCCCAGCACTGTCCCATCTCTGAAAGCCATTGCACAGTGCACACGCAGAGGCTGGAGTTTATTGTAATGCTCAGCCAGAAGCCAGAGCCAGTTTATTAGCCATCTGCACCAGACTCAGTCTCCTACTCCCCTTTGTCCAGAAAAGCCATTGCAGAGGCTTGAATCTATTGTGGCAGACAGCAAAAAGTGGCTGCCAGGTTATCCGCAATCTGTTCCAGTCTCTGCACTTTGCTCAGTTAGTCCCAGAAAGCGGCCAATCGGCATGTGCACAGACGTTTAAGCCTATTGTGGCTCACACCGAAAAATTAAGAGGTTTTCTGCCCTCTGCATGCACCTCTGACCTACCGCTGAGCTCCACTCAAGGGTTCCCCAGCTAACCCTTTGCCTCTAGAGAGGACAGATACAGTCCTCTAAATGCCCTCTATGAAGGGGAGTAATCTGTCCCTGAACAACCAGGGATCCCCTCGCCACAGCTTACTGTGCTGTCACAAACCACCGCACTCTTTCCAACTTCCTTGCTTTCTGACTTTGCCCCGCAAACCAGGCTTCCTCCCCTTCCCACCTGCAGGGTTTCCCAATTCCCCAATTCAGGGCTCCAAACTTTGCCTCTGTCAAATTCTCTCACCCCATTTGTACAGATTGTTTCCATATTCCTCTGATCCTCTTCCTAGTTATTCAAAATAGTTGAGGGTTGACCTAGCTGTATTCCAAGGATGAGAAAGTACAGGGTCCTCCTATTACTCTGCCATCTTGGAACTCCCCCTCAACTCCCTACCACTTTGAACAGTAATGATACAGTAAACTATAGGTACTCAATACTAGTTGTTTTTTTTTTTTTTTTAAGATTTTATTTATTTATTTGACAGAGAGAGAGAAAGAGAACACAAGCAGGGGGAGCGGCAGGCAGAGGGAGAAGCAGGCTCCCCACTAAGCAAGGATGTGGGACTAGATTCCAGGACCCTGGGATCATGACTTGAGCCAAAGGCAGATGCTTAACTGACTCAGCCACTCAGGCATCCCAGCATTCAATAACTGTTAAGTGAATTATTTTTTTTTATTTTGTTTTAAGAACATTCATAGAAATAATAGGTATTGAATATAATATGCAGGTTTCCTTTAATAAAACAATCCTTTCACTTATTTAAAAAGTTGTTAAAAACTTAAATTTTATTATGATTCACTGGACCAGAACCAAATCAACCATCATTTCAGCCCCATTAGCCTGATTATGTAATGAGAATCAGGAAGACAATTTATTTAAAAACACCTAACCTGTATGTCATACTAAACTAAGTTAAACACATTCTTAAAGCAATAAATTACCATCTGTTCACTTTTTCTAAGGGCTAGAGTGTTTTAGATTAAAGACAGTTTCAAAGAGAAAATGATGTGATACTGAAGAATTATAAACTGAATTATGCAGTTTACATTCCCGTTTACATTTGCTTATTCAAATATATATCGATATATAAATAATATCAACACATTAGCATGTAACTGTATGTACTCTGTTTCCTTTTAAATTCCTTTTAAATGTTATCAGTACCAAACATAAAAAATGTAAAACAGAGCAGAGGAGACCTTAATGGATCTAAGAAAATATTCTGACCAAGTCATTTAATCATACATAGTGTTACTTTCATCTTTGTTTTATTGTTATTACTTTTATATGGGCTTTCTTATTATCTGTTAACACAATTTCACAAATGAGAAGGCAATATTTTGTACCTGACCATTAAATCTCAGAACTGAAATAAAATTTTTCAGTCCTCTTTACTAATTAGCTAAGCTAAATTGACTAAATATAGCCTAGTCCAAACACACACTACTGAGGTTACACTAGTTGGTATCTAGTTTCAAGTGTATAAATAGGTGACATGTCATGGTAAGGATCATCCAGTCTGTTTTAAGAGTACCATCTTCAGAATTTAAATGTAACCGATCCTTCTATGTATTATATCATGAGAAAAATTATAAATGAGACTTAATCCAAATCTGTTCCAAAGGATATATTCCCCTAACTTAGTCACTGATTCTTGTTCACATTTGGTCCTCCCATCCCTAGTTCTAAACATAAATTCATAAATTCAACAAATATGCTGTGAGTACTTCTAATGTGTGAGTCACATTTTTAAGTGATGGGAATGGAGTTCCTGACTTTCAACAGGCTATACTTCTGTTACATTCTGCTAATTTTTAGTTTGGTGACCCAGTTACACCCCCATATGTGGCTTATAGACTTGTTCCCATTCATTTTTGAATCGTCACACTTACTTGATTTTGCTTCAACATGCACCACTGGCCCCCAAAACTGCCACATCCACAAATTGAGGAAGATTTAAACATAAAGAATAACTAACCATTTCCAATAGACCCTCTTCCTTCTTGATAAAAAGCCTCTTATTTTTCATATTCTCAGTGCTGATCAATATTGGAGACACAGACTAAGTTTAAACCATGTTTCATTTCTATTACTTTCCAATACTGAATTTTGCCTTTGAAAATTAATATGGGGAGGGGCACCTGGGTGGCTCAGTCAGTTAAGTATCTGCCTTCTGCTCAGGTCACTATCTCAGTGTCCTGGGATCGAGTCCCACATTGGGCTCTCTGCTCAGGAGGGAGTCTGCTTCTCCCTGTCACTCTCCCTCGGTGCTCTCTCACTCTCAGTCTCTCAAATAAATAAAATCTTAAAAAAAAAATATGGGGAAACATGTAATAGACATCAGTTACATTTAAAATACTAATATAAATTTGTGATTATAGTAAACAATAGTTCATTTCTGCCCTCAACTAGTTTAAAGAAGAAAACACTAACCCAAATGTAGAACTCAATACCTACCAGAGGTTTTTGTTTTTTCTTTTTGAAGATTTATTTATTTTAGAGAGCATGCACGTGTCTGCATGAGCAGGAGGGAGGAGCAGAGGGAGAGGGAGAGAATCCTCAAGGAGACTCCCTACTGAGTGCAGAAACCAACTCAGGGCTCAATCCCAGGACCCTGAGATTATAACCTAAACTGAAACCAAGAACTGGCCACTCAACCGACTGAGCCACCCAGGTGCCCCTATACCACATCTTCTTTATCCATTCATCCATCAATGGATATTTGGGCTCTTTCCACAACTTGGCTATTGTTGATAATGTTGTGTAAACATCGGGGTGCATGTGCCCCTTCAAATCAGTATTTTTGTATCCTTTGGGTAAACACCAAGCAGTGCAATTGCTGGGTCATAGGGTAGTTCTATTTTTAACTTTTCGAGGAACCTCCTCCATATTGTTTTCAGAGTGGCTGTACCAGTTTGCATTCCCACCAACAGTATAGTAGTTATGTCTTCTTATTGCATAGCCTTTCATAAATGCCTCTCATTATCCTTTAAAATTTTTAAAAGTGCATTTTTCTGAGGGTAGTATAGGCAGTCAATTTTTATCTGGATTAATGCTGACAGTACCTATCTTTTTATATTCATTTCAATTTTATTTATCTGTAGACAGCATATAATTGGGTCTTGCTTGCCATTATACATCATCTTTTAAGTGATGTCTTTATGCTATTAACATTTAATTCATATAGTTGGTTAATAATCTATCTTATTGTTTTCAATTCTTTGTCTCTTTGCTTATTTTTCCTTTTTTATAATACTATGTAACTTCAAATTTGTATAAGAATTTCACAATCATGTATTACCAATTCTACCTTCCCAACTCTTGTCTTATTATCTACTTTAATTTGCTAAAATTCATAAAACATTGTTGTTATTTTAAAAATGAGTCACCTAGGGGCGCCTGGGTGGCACAGCGGTTAAGTGTCTGCCTTCGGCTCAGGGCGTGATCCCGGCGTTGTAGGATCGAGCCCCACATCAGGCTCCTCTGCTATGAGCCTGCTTCTTCCTCTCCCACTCCCCCTGCTTGTGTTCCCTCTCTCGCTGGCTGTCTCCATCTCTGTCGAATAAATAAATAAGATCTTTAAAAAAAAAAGAAAATGAGTCACCTATATTTAAAAGTAATTAAAATAAGGAGAATGAATTTTATATTTCTCTACCATTTCTGGCACTCTTCATTTCTTTGTAGATCCAAGTTTCCTTCTTACCATATGCCTTTTGCCTGAAGATTTTCCTTTAACATTTTAGAGTAATTTTGATCATTACAAATCTTATGAATCCTTCCAGATTATGCATGTTTGAAAACATTATTTCTTTCTCTTTTCTTTTCTTTCTTTCTTTTTTTTTTTTTTTGATAAGGAGAACTTTAATTGTATCACTAACATTTAGTAAAGTCCTCAGCAGTAACTCTAAATTGTACATGGGGATTTTTTTCAACTGTGGAGCCCTCTTGTATGCCATGTAAGGATGACAAGTGTGCTCTAAAGAGGAGTCTCATGATGAATTGACATTTTTAAACCAGATTTTATTTTTTTAAGGCAGTTTTAGGTGAAGAAGGTACAGAAATTTCCCTCTACCCCTCGCCCACACCTGTATAGCTTCCCCCATTGTCAATATCCTGCACCAGAGATGTACAACCAGAGTTATACATTTGTTACCATTGGTAAACCTACACTGACACATCATTGTCAACCAAAAACCATAGTTTACTTTATTACTTTAACTTAAAACATAGCTTTGCTGTTTGTAGAATTCTCAGGGTTTTTGTTTTGTTTTGTTTTTCCTTCAGGTCTTTGAAAATGCCCTTTGAAGGGGTTGAGAACAAGTCTCCCCAAAATGTGCCACTTTGAAATGTGGACTATTTTGAGCTGAAGACAATGGAGATCTTATAGGCTCTAGAAAAAACTTTTGCCCCTTCCTTAACTGCCTAGAACAATCTAAATTGAAGGGGTGTTTCCCAGAATCAGTGTTATTAAGAGAAAAAAAAAAAATATCTGAATGACCCATCTGTATGGCATAACAAATATCTAATTACCAGACATTTTTCTTAATGCCCTGTGCATTGCCTCCCTTCCCTTCAAAGCCCCATGCCTCTGTTCCATTCCATGAGGATGGCATATATACTTCATTTTACCTTTCTGTCTTTGAACTCACGTACATACAAAATTACATTTTCTCCTCTTAATCTGTCTCATATAAATTTAATTATTTTAGACCAGTCATCAGTACCTTTTGAGATATAGAAGAAAATTTTTCCTTCCCTATACCTTTCCTGTCTTCCAGTTTGCAATTTTTTTAAGAAGTTAGCTAGAATTCTAATTTTTATTCCTCTGTATATAATGTGTCTTTTACCCGTAGCTTCATTTAAAATTTTCTCTTTACCATCAGTTTTTAGAAGTTTGGATATTACATGTTTAGCTAGTTTGCTTGTTAGTGTTTGTCTTTCATTTTCTTTAGTATAAATATTTATCATACTTGTAGTTTTCTGAGCTTCCTTGATATATGGTTGGTGTCTTCCATTATTTTTGAAAATTCTTGGCCATCATTCTTATATTTCTTACAATTTAGCACTCTCTAGTCTCATTCTGGGGGTCTAATTACAGACATATCAGATAATTTGAGATTATCCCACAACTCCCTCAAAAGTTCAGAAATAGCTGAAATAAATCCAATAAATCACCAAAATAGTAATTATTAAAAGTTTATTGTGCTCACCACAAAAAATAGTTTGTGAGTTAGGAACACTCAAACCAAAACATGGAATGAGGCTCAGGGATATATTGTTATAGAACAGTCTATATAGTGAGAAAGCAGTGACTATTCTTCAGTGACTTGTAATAATAATAGAATTTTCTTAAGATAGGGAATTGGTTAGTGATTATCTCATTTTAATTTTGGGAAACTGTTTTGCTTATAAATTCCAGAGGCATAAGCAATAAATGACCCAGGTCAATTAGTCTTGAAAAAATAAGCTAAAGTACGCTTTGCTTGTATGACAAAACTGGTTTTGTCTGCTCAGGGAATTTTCAAGGTTGGTCTCCGTTTGGTTTTTATTTAATAGTTCTTAGATGTTTGCTCTGTTTGTTCACTCTTCTATCACTTTGCAGTTCTGTTTAGATAATTTATTTTGACATATATTCACAGATTCTTTCCTCAGATGTGCTGAATTTACTGATAATTCCTTTAAAGACGTATTTTGGCCTATTTTCTGTTATTTTTATTTCTAGATTTCCATTTGATTCTTTCTTATTGTTCCCATATCTTTACTGAAATCCTCAACTGATCATCCACGCTATTTACTTTTCAGAATAAAGCCTTTACCATAGTAATCATGGTTATTTTACATTCCCTGTCTGATAATTGCTACATCTGGATCATCTCCAGTTCTAGTGTTTTTGATTATTTTTTCTCTTTATGATTTGTAAGTGTGCATGTTGGGTGTTCATGCTTCTTGTCTTATTCTCTTTGATTTTGCAGAACTTTGTGTAGGAGAGTAAAGACTGAGGTAAATTATATTTATACTAAGAAATGGGCAGGCCTCTTCTTTGCTGGAACTTTATCGTGTGTGTGAGGGGGTTAAGAGGTGGGTTGGATTTAGGTGTTGTGCTTATGGTTCCCATCCATGCGGTTAAGTATGAGCTTCAAATTTCTCTAGCCTTACCTTTTGCTTTGTGTGAGAGCTGAGCTGCTGGAGGAATTTTCTCAATGTTCTTATTCCACTCAGCTTTAGAGTTTCTTATGTACCTTTGTCTCAGAGAAGGTCTCCCTTTATCCTTCTGCCTCTCCCCTAGTGGCAGACTGCTTTACTGGTTACTCAATGCAGTGAGCTACATGTGTGTGCCCCAAAATCAGATGTTAAAGACCTAACCTCCAATATCTCCGAATATGACTGTTTGGAGATAGGGCCTTTGAAGAAGTGATTAAATTAGAATAAGGCCCTTAGGGTGGGTCTTCATCCAATCTGTCCTGTCACCTGATAAAAAGAGGATATTTGGACACAAAGTGAGACATCAGGAATATGCACACACAGAGGAAAGACCACAGGAGGACACAGCAAGAAAGCATTTCTCTGAAAGTCAAGTAGAGCTACTAACGCCTTGATTTTGATCTTGGACTTCCAGCCTCCAAAATTACAAGAACATAAATTTCTGTTAAGCTACCCTGTTTGTGGTATTATGTTATGGCAGCCCTTGCAAATTAATAGTCCAGGTTCACTAGCTTTTATTGGGGATGTGGGGATACCTGTCTCTTGTACTGATGCAAGCATTGCCTATATTTCTGGACCCTTCGTGTAGGGATTGCTCAGTGATCGTTTTTTGCCTCAGCATTAGATATCCGATTGCCAATTGCCTGCACCTAGTACGTCTTCCTGCCCTTTCCCACCTGTAGTATTTTTTGTTTGTTTCATTTGCTCATTTTTCTCTGTTTTTCTTCCCAGCTGCAATGGATCTTCAATTGTGTCATTGGGATCTGAGTCTTTGGTCTTCTTTTTTTTTTTTTTAAGATTTTATTTATTTGACAGAGAGAGACAGCCAGCCAGAGAGGGAACACAAGCAGGGGGAGTGGGAGAGGAAGAAGCAGGCCCCTAGCGGAGGAGCCTGATGTGGGGCTCGATCCCAGGACTCTAGGATCACGCCCTCAGCCGAAGGCAGACACTTAACGACTGAGCCACCCAGGCGCCCCTGGTCTTCTTTTTATCAAGGGATTAAGCCTCTTTTCCTTAGGGCATCAAATGCTGGACAGAGTTTTTGTTGCTCCTGTCATGGTAGCGGCTTCCCTACGCAGGTTTAACACTATTTCTCTGCCCATAATCCTTCTTGGATGCACATAATGAGATTTGTGAAGAGCCTACAAGTGGAACAGATTTGTCTTGTTGAAGAACTATACTCTCACATTAACTCACAATGTCACCAGCTAGACCCATGACCTGGTTTTTACTGCAAACCTGTTTGTATTCACTAACCTTGATTTTCCCCTAAGCTCTTCTTTCTGGTTTCCTCTTGGGCAAATGAAACCCGAAAGCTCTGCCACCCCAGGTGATGGCAACTGCCCTAACAAAATCGGCCCCCCACCCCACCCAAACTACCCAGACAATTTGAGCTAAATCTGACTTGCACCTGAGTAGATGGACGATGGAGTGACCTCTAGGATGACCTATAATTACCTTTACCTCACTATAATACTAAAATATCTGCCCAAGGTGGGGCCTCAACCTCATTTACATAATGTACAATGTATGTATAGACATGTTCATTAAGGCAATGTGCAGCCTTATGCCCAACTCTAATAGGATAACAAGACTTTCCTATCTAGTCATTCTAGGGGCGCCTGGATGGCTCAGTCATTAAGCGTCTGCCTTCGGCTCAGGGCGTGATCCTAGAGTCCTGGGATCGAGCCCCGCATTGGGCTCCTCTGCCGGGAGCCTGCTTCTTCCTCTCCCACTCCCCCTGCTTGTGTTCCCTCTCTCGCTGGCTGTCTGTCAAATAAATAAAAATAAAGTCTTTAAAAAAATAAAAATAAATAGTCATTCTAATCCTAAAGAAAAGGAACCCATTCACCTCAGTAGGGGAGTCATGGCTTTGGAAGCCGTTCTCTGAAGTCTCCTTATTTGCTGCAAATAAAAGTTTTATTTGTGTGAAAACTCAACCTAGTACAGTTTCTGACCCACCAAGGAGCAAACTCATACTGGCTTGGCTACATAATTATCTTAGCAACTGTTTGAAGTTTTAGCTGAAATCTTCTTACCTATGCTGCTCTGTGTCCTAGGTTATCTACTGTTTGCAAGTCATATCTCCTTGGTGGCACCATTTTCCTTGAATTTCTGGCTAGTTGGTTACACTGCAACCTTAACTTTCTGATAGTTTCAAGAAGAGTTATGGATTTGTATTTTATCTGTCTTTTGTTGTTAGGTTGGGAGATAAACTGCTCAACTTTCTGCATCCTAAGTGAAAGCAGAAAGGTGAAGGAATTAATTTTCACTAGGGGCAGCATTAATATTTGGAAATTCAACAACTTTCTTGTGGAAAGATTTAATAAATAAGTGGAAAGAAATTAAAGGAGCTAGAATTTCCTAATATATTGTAAATCATAACATACATGCAATAGCCTCTGCTTAAGCTAAACCCTGAAAAAACAGGAAATTTTGTGTATACTACATTGCTTATGCAAATTAAAATAATCTATTCTACATTACTCGTCAGATTAGGTATTTTGAAGTTTGTCAGAGATTGCCATCCCAGGTAATTCACTACTGTGTGTTTTTACATTTTCAACTATCTGACCTGTGGGAGTTCTTTATAATATCAAAGGATTCACCTTAAGAAGTAGCTACCTGACTTGTTTTGTAATATAGAAAGTTTCTTACTCATTTTTGATGCAAAATCTTAAATATGTTCCAATCTTTCTTAGTTAATGAGCTCCAAACACCTGCGTTCATAATAAATCTACCCCTCTGTATTACATCTTTGAAAGATGCATCAACATTAAATTTCTTTAAATTATGATTCAGTCACCTGGGATTATAACCACAGAGTTTATACACACAATTAATAAGTAAAATCCAAACAATAACTCATACTAGGTTAGTTCTAGGTAGCATCACGAGGCTTTTTTTTCCCTCTAACCTCATTTCACCTTTTTACTCCTCTAATGTCCAGTTCATTACTTCTAAATCTATCCTTCTAATGGCTAAGATGTTCTTCAGCTAAGCTTCTCTGGTTAGATGATCCCTCAATTTTTTTTTTGTTTTGTTTTTCTCTACCTCATTTTCTCAGGTTCATTCTCCTCTTTAGTTTTCAATTTCAATTACTACTTATCATCAGAATGGATGAATTATAACAAAAGCAGTTTTGACAATCAAGCTATTTAAAAGGAATCAGTTAATGGAATGTATTTCGAAACTGACAAATAGCCTGACCTTTGCTTCTTCCTCACATTCTAGAACTGGGTTTCTTTCAAAAGCAAAGCTCAGTAGGCTTCTGAATATATTTGGTATGAGAAAGAATGAATAGAATAAAATGCATTCACTTTGGAAAAATTCTACCAAGGGAACTTACACTAAGAACACATAATTATGAGTCTAAAGAAAACCAGTTTTAAGGTTGGGTCTTGATGAATGTATGGAGAATGCTCTACAAAGGTGTTTTTTATGTCTCAGCACACATTTTTTATCTTTTTAAAAATTTTAATTCCAGTATAGTTAATATACAGTGTTATATTTGCTTCAGGTGTACAATATACTGATTCAACAATTCTTTATATTACTCAGTGCTTATCAAGATAAGGGTATTCTTAATCCCCTTCATCTAGTTTATCTATCCCCCCCACCTACCTCTCCTCTGGCAATCATCTGTTTGTTCTCTATATGTCAGGATCTGTCTTCTGGTTTGTCTTTCTTTATTGGTTTGTCTCTTAAATTCAACAAAACAATGAAATCATGGAATTGTTTTTCTCTGACTTATTCAAATAGCATTATATTCTATAGATTCATGTTGCAGCAAATGGCAAGATCTCATTCTTTTTTTAGGGCTGAGTAATATTCCAGGTGTGTGTGTGTGTGTGTGTGTGTGTGTGTGTGTGTGTGTACCACTCCTTTGTCCATTCATCTATTGATGGACACATGGGTTTCTTCTATAATTTTCCCATTGTAAATAAGGCTGCAGTAAATATAGGGGTGCATATATCTTTTTGAATTACAGTCTTTGTATTCATTGGGTAAGTACCCAATAATTGAATAAGTGGGCTGTATGGCAATTCTATTTTTAGAGGAACCCCCAAAATGTTTTACACAGTGTCTGCATCAGTTTGCATTCCCACTAACAGTGCATGAGGGTTCCTTTTTCTCCACATCCTCACCAACACTTGTTGTTTCTTCTGTTTTTGATTTTAGACATTCTAACAGCTGTGACGTGGTATCTCTTTGTGGTTTTGATTTGTATTTCCCTGATGATGAGTGATGTTGAGATTCTTTTCATGTATCCATTGGCCATCTGGATGTCTTCCTTGGAGAAATGGCTGTTCATTTTTTCTGCCCATTTTTAAATTGGATTCTTTGTTTATCTGGTGTTGAGTTGTATCAATTCTTTTTTTTTTTTTTTTTAAGATTTTATTTATTTAACAGAGACAGCCAGCGAGAGAGGGAACACAAGAAGGGGGAGTGGGAGAGGAAGAAGCAGGCTCCCAACGGAGGAGCCTGATGTGGGGCTCGATCCCAGAATGTTGGGATCACTCCCTGAGCTGAAGGCAGATGCTTAACGGCTGTGCCACCCAGGCGCCCCTAGTTATATCAATTTATCTATTTTGGATGTTAACTCTTTATCAGATATGTCATTTACAAATATCTTCTCCCATTCAGTATGTTGCCTTTTAGTTTTGTTTTGTTTTGTTTTGTTTTGCTGTGCTGAAACTTTTTTGACAAAGTCCCAATAGTTTATTTTTGTTTTTACTTCCCTTCCCTTAGGAGACTTATCTAGAAAAATGATGCTATAACCGATGTCAGAAAAATTACTACCAATGTTTGTTTTCTTCTAGGATTTTTATGGTTTTGTTCTCAAATTTAGGTATTTCATCCATTTTGAGTTTTTGTGTTTGGTGTAACAAAGTGGTCCATTTTCATGCTTTTGCCTGGAGCTGTCCAGTTTTCCCAACACCATTTGTTGAAGAGACTTTCTGCCATTGCATAATCTTGCCTCTTTTGTTGAAGATTAATTGACCATATAATCACAGGGGTGTTTCTACGCTTTCTATCCTTTTGCATTGATCTATGTGTCTTTTTTTTTTTGTGCCAATACCATATTGTTTTGATTACTACAGCTTTAGAATATAACTTGAAATCTGGAATTGTGATACCTCTAATTTTGTTTCTCGTTTTCAAGGTTGTTTTGGACATTTGGGGTCTTTCATGGTTCCAAAGAAATTTTAGGATCATTTGTTCTAGTTCTGCGAAGAATGCTATTGGCATTTGGAGAGGGATTGCATTAGATCTGTGGATTGTGTTGTGTAGTATAGATGTTTTGACAATATTTGTTCTTCCAATCCATGAGTGTGGATTTTTTTTTCCATTTTGTGTCATCTTTAATTCCTTTCGTCAATGTTTTATATTTTTCAGAGTACAGGTGTTTCGCTTCCTTTGTTTATTCCTAGATATTTTATTATTTTTGGTGCAATTGTAAATGGGATTACTTTCTTAATTTCTCTCACCATTGCTTCATTATTAGTGTATAGAAATGCAAGGGATTTATGTACATTGATTTTTTGTATCCTGCAAACTTTTATCACTCTACTATTTTTTGATGAAGTCTTTATGGTTTTCTACATGTTGTATCATGTCATCTGCAAATAGTAAAAGTTTTACTTCTTTACCAATTTGGATACCTTTTATTCCTTTTTATTGTTTGATTTCTGTGGCTAGGACTTCCAGTACTAAGTTGAATAAAAGTGGTAAGAATGGACATCCTTGTCTAGTTCCTAATCTTAGAGGAAAATCTCAATTTTTCACCATTGAGTACAATGTTAGCTGTGGGTTTTTCATACGTTTATTATATTGAGGTATGTTCCCTTTAAACCTACTTTCTTGAGTTTTTTTATTGTTTTGTTTTTTAAATCATGAAGGGATATTGTACTTTGTCAAATGCTTTTTCTGCATCTATTGCAATGATCATACAGTTTTTAGCTTTTGTCATTGGGGGATGCATCATGTTGCCTGATTTGTGAATACTGAATCATGCTTGCACCCTGGGAATAAATCTCACTTGATGGTGGTGAATGATCTTTGGATTCAGTTTGGTAGTATTTTGTTGAGAATTTTTGCATCTATGTTCATCAGAGGTATTGGCCTACAGTTCTTCTTTCTGTGATGTCTTTATTTGGTTTTGATATCAGGGTAACGCTGACCTTCTAGAGTAAATTTGGAAGTTTTCCTTTCTCCTCTATTTTTTTGGAATAGTTTGGGAAGAATAGGTATTAACTCTTCTTCAAATATTTGCTAGAATTCACCTGTGAGGCCATCTGGTCCTGGACATTTATTTGTTGGCAGTGTTTTGATTACTGATTCAATATCATTGCTGGAAATTCATCTCTTGATATTTTCCATTTCTTCCTGATTTTGTTTTAGATTGTTAAATGTTTCTGTGAATTTTTCCATTTCTTCTAGATTGTCAATGTTGGCACATAGTTTTTTTTTTTTTAAATATTCTCTTACAGTCCTTTGTTTTTCTGTTACATTGATTGTTATTTCTCCTCTTTCATTTCTGATTTTGTTTGAGTACTCCTCTGTATGTATGTATGTATGTATGTATGTGTGTGTGTGTGTATATATGAGTCTAGCAAGAGGTTTGTCAATTTAGTTGATCTTTGCAAAAGAAGCAGCTCCTGGTTTCATTGATCTGCACTACTGGTTTTTGTTTTTAGTTTCTATTTACTTTATTTCTGCTCTAATCTTTATCTTCTTACTTTTGCTGGCTTTAGGCTTTGTTTGTTGCTTTTCTAGCACCTTTAAGTGTAAGGTCAGGTTGCATAATTGAGATTTTTCTTACTTCCTGAGGTAGAACTGTATTGGTATAAAGTCCCCTCTTAGAACTGCTTTTGCTACATCCCAAAGCTTTGGACCATTGTGTTTTCATTTTCACTTGTTTCCATATATTTTTAAAAATTTCTTCTAGGGGCGCCTGGGTAGCGCAGTCGTTAAGCGTCTGCCTTCGGCTCAGGGCGTGATCCCGGCGTTCCGGGATCGAGCCCCACATCAGGCTCCTCTGCTGGAAGCCACTTCTTCCTCTCCCACTCCCCCTGCTTGTGTTCTCTCTCGCTGGCTATCTGTCTCTGTCAAAATAAATAAATAAAAATCTTAAAAATAAATAAATAAAAGTAAAAATTTCTTCTATTTCCTATTTGACCTATTCATTGCTTACTAATAGTACAGATCAATGAAACCAGGAGCTGCTTCTTTTGGAAAGATCAACTAAATTGATAAACCTCTTGCTAGACTCATAAATACATACATACATGCATACATACATAATACATAATTACTGCCTGTTACTTAACCTCCATGTATTTGTGGTTTTCAGATTTTTTCTTGAGGTTCACTACTACTTTCACAGTGTTGTGGTCTGAAAATATGAATGGTATGATCTCAATCTTTTAACTGGTTGAGGCCTGATTTATGACTTAATATGTGACCTATTCTGGAGAATGTCCCATGTGCACTCGAAAAGAATGTGTATTCTGCCGTTTCAGAATAGAATGTTCTAAATATATCTGTTAGATCCATCTGGTCTAATGTGCCATTCAAAGCCACTGCTTCCTTGTTGATTTTTTGTTTGGATAATCTGTCCATTGATGTAAGTGTGGTGTTAAAGGCCCCTACTATTATTGTATTCCTACCAATTACTTCACATTTGTTATCCATTCCTTCAGGTATTTGGAATCTCTCATGTTATGTGTATAAATATTTACAATTTTTGGATTTCTTTGATTGTTCCCCTCCTTATCATATAGTGTATTTGTCTCTTTCTACAGTCTTTGTTTTAAAGTCTATTTTGTCTGAAATAAGTATTGCTATATTGGCTTTCTTTTGCCATCCATTTGCATGATAAATGCTTCTCCATCCCTTCACTTTCAATCTGCATGTGTCTTTCTGTCTGAGATGAACCTCTTGTAGGAAGCAGATAGGTGGTCTTGTTTTTTATTCACTGTGTCACCATATGTCTTTAATTGAAGCATTTAGTCCATTTACATTCATTGATAGATATGTATTTATTGCCCTTTTGTTACTTGTTTTATGGTTGTTTCTACGGGTTTTCTCTGATCCTTCTCGATCTCATTCATGGTTTGTTGGCCTTTTTTAGTGATATACTTGGACTCCTTTTTCTTTATTCTTTGCATATCTATTACTGTTTTTTGATTTGTGGTTACCATTCAGTTTGTATATAACATCTTCCGCATATAGCAGTCCATATTAAGTTGACGGTCCCTTAAGTTTGAACCCATTCTTTACTCCTCTCACCCTGCATTTTTGATATAGGTGTCATATGTTACATCCTTTTATTTTGTGAGTCCCTTGACTAATTTTTTTACAAATAGACTTATTTTTGTTGCTTTTCTGCTTCCTACTTTCCCTGCTATTGCTTATGATCTTTCCTTTTCACTCAAAGAGTCCCCTTTAAAATTTATTGTAGAGCTGGATTAGTGGTCATGAATTTCTTTAACTTTTGTTTGCTACAAAGCTCTTTATCTGTCCTTCAATTTTAGAAAGTCAGCTTTTTGCCTTATGGAATTTCCCTTGTATGTAGTTTTCTTTTTTCTTTTCTCTTGATGCTTTAAACATTCTTTCTTTATCATGACTTTTTGCCATCTTAATTACTATGTGTCTTGGTGTGGAACTCTTTGGGTTGATTTTTTGGGGGGATCTCTGTGCCTCCTGGATCTGGATTTCTTTTCATCCCCCAGATTTGGGAAGTTTTCAGCTATTCTTTCTTCAAATAATTTTTCTGCCCCCCTTTCTTTCTCTTCTTTGGTGATCCCTATAAAGCGAAAGTTATTATGCTTGATGGTGTTACTGATTTCCCTAAGTCTATTCTCATTTTGCAGAGTTTTGTTTTGTTTTTCCCCTTACCTGCTCAGCTTGATTACTTTCCTCTATTTTGTCCTTCAGTTATTCATTCTTCTGCTTCCTCTAGTTTACTATTTATTCCATCTAGTATAATCTTAAATTAATTGTTTTCTTCACCTCTGATTGGTTCTTTTTTTAAATCTATTTGTTAAAGGTTTCACTGATGTCCTCCACTCTTTTCTCAAGTCTACGGAGTATCATTTTGATCATTACTTTAAATTCTCTATCAGGTATATTAGTTATCTCCATTCATTTCAGTCTCTTGCTGTGATTTTTGACCTGTTCTTTCATTTGGGACATACTATTCTGTCTCCTCATTTTGTCTGACTCTCTGTGTCTGTCTGTATTAGGAAAGTCAGCTATGTCTCCTGCTTTTGAAAGTAATGGCCTTATAAAGAAAAGGTCCTGTAGTGCCCTTCAGTGCAGTGTCCTGTGTTCACCAGAACCTGGGGCTTCAGGGATTTGTCTGTGTGATGCACGCACCCTGCTGTTCTGGCTGTACCACTTTCTCCTTTAGTCATCTGCAAAGGCTCTCTTTGCCTGTTATGGACAGTGTTTGGTCCCTTTAGTGTTAATGGGCCAGTCTGGGGACACCTTGGGCTTGAGTAGAGTTAGACCAGGCATTTGTTGGAGCCATGGTAGGACCAAACTGCAGAGTGCTCCCCCTGTTTTGTCCCCAGAGAAACTCTGTTGGTGGGTAGGTCCTACAGCAGACCAGACGCCTGTCCCATGCTCACTGCTGGGGCCACAGTAAAAGTAGTATGTATAGTTTCTTCCCCTCTTCCCTGAGAAGGAATTGCTTTGGGGGCAGCTGGTGGAGCTGCCTTCACAGTGCCATGCTGGTGGCACTGCTTTGGACAGACCCTTGCCAAGGGCATGTTGGATGGGGCCAGTCCGCAGGAGAACTCCAGGGCAGGGTATGTGGTCCCAGCAAGGTGTGCACTGGTCCACTTGTGGTAGGGGGCCTGCAACTGCCCCAGAAAATCCCTGCCAAGGCCAGGCTAGAGGGGGAGTGTACAAATAAGAATATGAGAGTGGGGAACCTGATGTTAGCAAGGTTTGTGCTAGTCTCCTATGGGAGGAAACGTAGCCACTTAGAGAAACTGCTGAGGCTTTTAGGAGGGGGTGATTCCACAGAAGAGTTCAGGGTCCAGTGCTGTTATCAAGACAGGTGGAAAGTGTCTGTGCTGTGCTGGCTCCCACACATATCTGTGTATCTAGGCTGGGGGTGGAGAGGAAAACAGCACCTGCCAGCTCTTTTGTTCTTGGAGATGTGTCCCAAAGATCCTTGGCCCCCCCAGCACATGTCCTGAGGTGAGTAAACAAATCTACCTCCTGCATGCATACTCCAGGTATTTTTCAAATTGCTGTTTCCATGCTATATCTCCTCAGGGCTGTTTGTTATGCTATTTCTTTAAGGGGGGGGTACTAAATTTCCTCTTGCTTTCTGCCTCTCCCAGAGCCAAGCTTGCTGATTTTTAAGTTTTCAGGTGTTAAGGCCCATTGCCTGTAAAAACTCCCAATTAAGCCTCTCTGGTTTTCAAAGCCAAATGTTATGGGGATTCATATTCCCAGTATGGGTCCCCCTGCCTGGGGTGAGGTCTGTTCCTTTCCTCTCTCTAGTCCCATAGCACTGCTCCCTCCTATGGACAGTACCATGGGGGCAGTTTGGCTCCCAGACACATCTCTGCCCTTCCTACTCTCTTTGATATGGCCTCTTCTCTACATTTAGCTGGAGAGACTGTTCTGCCAGTGCTTGGGTCATTTTCTGGGTTATTTGTACTGATGTGTTATCTAGGTGTACCCATGGGACAGGGTGAGCCTAGGATCCTCCTACTCCACCATCTTCCCCAGAAGTGTCAGCACATAGACTTTGAATGTTTAATTTTCCTGCTTTGACATGGTAGGTTGGGCATGTGGACTAAAAGATGAGGGCAAAGAATGGATTAACAATGAATATAGCTTTTCGTTTCACAAAGTCATAAAAATTATTCATATTTTTTTAAATAATTTGATATTTTGACCAGCACCCCTTTTCTTCTTCATGTTATTATTTTGCATGGAACAAATCCCAGACCAGTGACTGATTTCTATTTTGAATTATAACCTTGTACTATTTGAAAACATAGATAATGAAAATAACAATTTACTTTCTGTAATTAGCTGGAAAATGTACTTTTCCCAGTTTTTGTGCAACTTTGCACTTTCTCTTCCTTTATTAAATTGTCTTGTTCAGGTTGTAATGTTCATATTATGCTGTCATTCTTAGAAAAAGCCTATTGTATTATACCCGATTCTGAGAGGAATGACATCTGTAAAGAGAGATAATTCCAGATACTATGTTATCAAGTAAGATAGGTAAAATATTACATGCCATATGGGCTGTATAATATTATTAAACTATATTCATTTCTATGTGAATTAAGGTAACACATTTTACTTGAGATTTTACAATACCAGGCACTATGTTAAATGTCCTGCAAACCTGCCAAACTTTATGGGGTACTCAGCTTTCCCTCCTTCGTTTTTTACTATTTTTTATTAAGTAAGCTCTACGCCCAATATGGGGCTCAAACTCAGTCCCAAGATCAAGTGTTGCATGGTCTACCGACTGAGCTAGCCAGGTGCCCCTCCCTCCTTCTTTATTCGAGAAAAAAGATTTGGATATGTATTAAGAATAAAATGGGATCGGGGCGCCTGGGTGGCACAGCGGTTAAGCGTCTGCCTTCAGCTCAGGGCGTGATCCCGGCGTTCTGGGATCGAGCCCCACATCAGGCTCCTCCGCTATGAGCCTGCTTCTTCCTCTCCCACTCCCCCTGCTTGTGTTCCCTCTCTCGCTGGCTGTCTCTATCTCTGTCGAATAAATAAATAAAATCTTAAAAAAAAAAAAAAAGAATAAAATGGGGTCTTCAAAATAAGGAACCTATTTCCCAAAGGGATAACTAAACTGGAAGAAGTTCAATTTTTCCATATGATGTTCTCTTCTTATATTTCATTCAGTGTGGAAAGAATCTAGGACTGTACACAGGCAGGGCATTCCTTTTGCTTTTGTGACGGGTAGAAACACAACTGAGGTATGATCTAAACAGAAAAGCATATGGTGGATGCTCTTCACATCTGTTTGTGATCATAATGATAATAGTATCACTCATTAACATTTATTGTTCACAGTGTAGCAGTCACAGTGGTAAGTACTTTATGTGTATTGCTTCACTTAATTCTCATAAATTTCTTGTAACTATTTTTATAGATCACAAAAAGAGAAACTGAGGCTGAGTAAAGGATTCAAATCCACTTTTAAACTTAAGTGTAATTAAAGGTATTCATGAGTTTACATATTAATACCCAATCTAGTATTCTTGTGAAGAAGACCAGCTATGAATACGTAGCCAAAGGCCTTGGAAACAAGTATTTAACTGAAGTAGGAGGTTGGTGGGTGTGGTGGTTTAAAATACATTCACTAATTTTTTGACACTTCCATGATAGTTTGTTTTATGTGTCCACTTGACTGGGCTAAGGGATACCAGATAGGTTGTAAAACATTTCTGGTTATGCCTATGAGGGTGTTTCTGGAAGAGATTAGCATTTGAATCTGTATACTGAGTAAAGGTCATCCTGGCTAATGCAGGCAGACATCATCCAATCTGTTGAAGCCTGAACAGAACAAAAATGCAGATGAAAGGTGAACTGCTCTTTGCTTAAGCCTAGACATCCATCTCCTGCCCTCAAATACTGGCACTCCTGCCTCTTGGACCTTCAAGAGACCTGGTGTGAATTATACCATGAGCTTTCCTGCTTCTCTAGCATGAAGACAGCAGATCATGATTTCTGAACTTCCATAATTATGTAAGCCAATTCTTATCACAAATCTCTTATTTTATATATTTATATATATTATAATATATATAAATATATATAAATATATAAAATATATATTTTATATATATATATATATATATATAATCTCCTATTGGTATTGTTCCTCTGGAAAACTCTAATACAACTCCCTTCAAAGTTAAAGCCAAATTCACCACAAATATATTCCCCTTAGTGTGTGAGGTGGACTGAATGACTTCTACTGAAAATAATATGGTGTCTTTGGCACTAGATAATAAGTCATCGTTGTTTCCTCCCCACTCTTTCTATTACTCATTCTGGGGAAATCCAGCTGCCATATTGTGAGGACACTCTTGCAGCCCTACTGGCAGAGCTACATAACCAAGATCTGGGGCATCCTGCCAACTGCCCTATAAGTGAATCATCTTGGAAGCTTCTGATGGCCATATCCCAGATTGACTTGTTTCCTGCAGCCTTCTTAGAGACCTAGAAGCACAGCGATCTAGCTACACAAAACCTGAATTACTGGCCCAAAGACAGCATGGTAAGATAATAAATGTTTCTTGTTTTAAGCTGCTGTGTTTTAGAATAATTTGTTATCCAGCATAATTAACCAGTACTATGGTGGTTATGAATGTTGGGCCTGTCATAAAACAATGGCAAGAGGAAGAAGCTTTTAAAATATAATAAATAATGAGAGTTCATGAGAGTTTGAGAGTTCATGGTGTAAAAGAGCATAAATAAAACACTAGATATAATCCAATGTGACAGGTTGCCTTCTAGAAAATAGGCAGAACAGGAGAACACAGCCATGTGCAAGGTATTTTACCTAGGAGGATTAGGAAAGATTTCATCAGAAAAGTAAAATGAGGACTGAGATTTAAATCAACTATTTAACTTCTCTGAGCAAGTTATTAGACTATGAAATAAAATGATGTGTTTAACATACAAGTAAGTCCCACAATTGATGGCCCTTCTCAAGATCTGTGAGATGAAGATTTATATCTGCTTCATAAAAAAGAAATATAAGAGAACTGCTTCTATTAAGTGCCTGAAATGAAATTTAAAGTAGAAATTGTCAGAGGCAAACATTTGTTTCCACTAAATGAAACTTAAGTTAAGTTAGCATACCTGGTAAGAAAAACTCGTTAATGTGCAATAAATCTGCATTTTAATAATTCTTGTATAAATAACATTCCTCCTGGGGCAGTCATTCTAAATTAACTTTTTTTTGTTGCTTTGCATTACATGTAAGATAATATTTCTCTCAAAAATGTTTCAAGTAAGTCTGTTGATTTGCCTATCTAAAATCTTATTAAGAATATTGAGTCACCTTTGGACTAGGATTTTTAGTATTCATGAATGTAAGTCTTTTCTATTTTTGAGTGTAACAATTCCTGCAATTGGACATTAATAATAATGTGACCAGATGCAGTCTAAAGTGTTCTTTACTCAATTTCAGTGACTTGTGGATGCAAAATTAATTAATAGCTCTGCCGAAAAAGCTGCGATTTCTATATAGGGTATCATTTTAAAGCTGAACAAAACAAACAGACTGAACACCAAACATGCTTTCTCTCTTATGAACAGACTTAGGATGAGATCCTGACACTGCCTGAAGCCAGTAGCCAAGCCAGTAGCCAAGAGTGGCAGATGAGAAAATAGAACAAAACATAATTGTTATCAGTAATAACAATAGGAAGAAACAACAGAGTAGATCAAATTCTCTGAGGACAGGAAAAAACCTACACCATTTAGAAGGCATTTGTGGAACCCATACGGTCTTGTTTTGTTTATTTACTTGTTTTAGAGGAAAAACAATGGAATTTTGAATTAGATGAAGGAAATTTGAGTCATGACTGAGTTTCCTTTTTACTAAATGTGTGAACTAGTTTAAGACATTTCTCAGTTTCCATAAGTGAGAGGAGTAACAATTCCTTACACTTGGCTCTTCTTAGAGTATGAGTAGAATGTCAGGCACTATACAAATGTTAATGCTTATTCTCCTAGTCTGTGAGGCTTTTGGGTTGTGTCTGAGGACAAACATATTTATTCCCAGCACTTATCACAATTACTGCCAAATACGACCGTGGCCCTAAATCTGATTAAGAGCAAAAAAACAGTTTCATTTTCTAAACCCTTTCATATAAGTGCATGAGTTTATCTTTTCAACTCATCATATTAAGAGAATTATTTCTTACATAAATTATGGATATAAATTCAGTGCTAGAAAATTTCAGATGATATGTTTTATGTTTATAATGATTTTCTCATCCAGTTCTCTTGAGAAATACTGTCATATATTCTGACATAGCTGAAAATAAAATAGAAAAGCAGCATGACTGTAAAGGTCACATAGTAAGAAGGTAGTAGTGTAAATTAATTTAACTGTAGGCCAAGAAATGGCAAAGAATATACGGAGATTAGGCTAAACACAACAGGTCAGACTAACAATAAGTGCAAGGTGTCCAGAAGCAGATATTTCCCAATGTTATGGTACACGGGATATAGCAACAAGAATTCTAGGATTAGCCAATACTTGTAAATGCAAATAGGCATGCGTTAGTACTTATTGGGAGGATCTATCAACAATAACTGGAGTATAGTTTATGTTATAAGCCAAAGCCCTGTAGAAATGTAAGGTAACATTAAAGCTAATCACTTTTATTATTTAAGGAAGTCCCCATTTTAAAGAACCACTTTAGATATTTTGAATAAAAGGCATCTGAACTTACTTTTCCTAACTTAATTGGTTTATCATTGAGATCCTGATGTCCAGGGGCACCTGGATGGCTCAGTCGGTTGAGTGTCTGCCTTCGGCTCAGGTCGTGGTCTCAGAGTCCTGGGATTGAACCCTGTGTCAGGCTCTCTGCTCATTGGGGAGTCTGCTTCTCACTCTCCATCTGTGCTTTCTCTCTAAAATAAAAAAAAGAAAAAAAAATTAAAATGGATAAAAGATTTAAAACAAAAGCATTTGAATAATAGTGTCATTCAATATATTTTAAGTCAGTATGCCTTTTACAATGTCTATTTGTTTGTATTTATACCAGGATATTTTTTTCTTTTTAGATTTTATTTATTTGAGAGAGAGAGAGAACAAGCATGAGCGGGGAGAGGGGCAGAGGGAGAAGCAGACTCCCCACTGAGCAGGGAGCTCAGTGTGGGGCTGGATGCCTGGACCCTGGATCATGACCCAAGCTGAAGGCAGACACTTAACCCACTGAGTGACCTAGGTGCCCCTATAGCAGGATCTTTTGATCGGGTCTTCCCAATCCTATGTTTTATGGTATAAATGATATTTGGTTCTATATAAAAGAAAACAAACAAAGTCAACAAACCTGGGGGCCCTGGGTGGCTCAGTCAGTTGAGCATCTGCCTTTGGCTCAGGTCATGATCCCAGAGTCCTGGGACCGAGTCCCACATGGGCTCCCTGCTCAGTGGGGAGTCAGCTCATCCCTTTCCCTCTGCCCCTCCCCCTGCTTCTCTCTCAAATAAATAAAATCTTTAAATTTTTTTTAAAGTAAACAAACTTTAGAAGAGCATTACACAGAAGTTATTTTAATCCTAAAAATTGCACGTTTAAGACCTATCACAATTTCTGAAGTATATACCATGATGTTTTCATCGTTTTGATTCTTGAAGTTTAAATGTTGGGATTTTTAAAAAATGAATGATCTTGATAAACAAGATAGCAATAAGCATATATTTTCATCATATATCCTTATTTAGGGGGCAGTATGGGCATTAATTACATTGTATTGTGGCAAATATTTGTCGCATAGTCTTATGATGCAGAGTAGACAGAGAACATTCTCTCTCTCCTAATTCTCATATATTTGCTTCACGACAAAAGAAGTCTTCCCATGATAGGACTGTCAATCATCTGGATCCCAAGAGCAGCTAGATTTCAAGAATAAAGATAATTTTACGTTACACTTTATATATTCCTGAAAGTAAAGTCACAGAGCTCATATATACATTTTTCCTTGCAAACAACAGAGATATTGCTTTAATGTGTAGTGATGAGAATAAACACAAGAGCCAAATGATCTTTAAATGCTACAAAACTACTTGTATGTTCATTATAGCCAAATTAGAGACTGCCAAATGCACACTGACAGAGGTGTTACAGTCACTCAAAAAAATGCATACAGCAATGCAAATCAACACCTATAGACAGAACAAGATTGGCAGTTGCCAGAGGCAGGGGGTAAAGGGAGTCAAAAGATACAAACTTCTAGTAATAAAATAAGTCATGCATAGTGATTATAGTTAACTATTGCATATTTCAGGGTCGCTGGAGAGTAAATCTTAGAAGTTCTCATCACAAGAAAAAAGCATTCTGTAACAATGTATGGTATGTATGGCAACTAGACATACTGTAGTGATCATTTCACAACACATACAAATTTGAATCACTATGTTGTACACCGAAAACTAATATAATGTTGTATAATGTCCATTATACCTCAAGAAAAGCAAGTCAATAACTAGAACTACACACAGCAACATGGATGAATCCTCATGAATATAATTTGAATGAATGAAGCCAGATGTGATAAAGTACACAGTGTATGTATATATATATATATGTAAATATGTGTATATAAATATACATATTTAGTATTTTACATACAAAAAAAACAAGCAAAAGATTTATGCTGTTTGATTTTAGGATAATGGTTCTACTTGGTGGGAGAGGGTGGATGGAAGGGGAAATCAGAGGAGTTTCAGGGATATCAGTAATGGGTAATGTTCTTTTCTTGATCATTTGGTTACATGGGTATGTTCAGTATGAAAAAAAAAATGAACTATAACTTATAGTTGTGAGACAATTCTTTATGAGTCCTTTGCATTTCTAAATGTTGTGTGAGAAGAGACACTGGCTTCCTTTTTTTCAGACTATCTTTTCAGAGATGTTAATACAGAAATGGTCTTGGAAGACAGAAATAGCTCCCTTCAGGGTGGAGAGAAGATTTGTTTCTGATTAGTATACTAAACATAATGCCTCTCTCTAGGAAAAAAAATTAGTAGGTTTTTCTTGCAGCCTTTTATAGAAGATTGGGATTCTCAAAGTTCAGGTTTTCTCTCCTCTAACACAACCCATTGCACGTGCAGATGTTACTGAGCCTTGTTGCATAATCATGTAGAGACTGAGGCTAAGGAAATCTTGTAAATGACCATATTTTAACTACTGCTACTGCTGTGAACAATAAACTGCCCTTTGTTTCTTCCTCAGGAGTTTCATGACTTATAACAGTATCTATGAAACCCTGGCATGCTGACTTGTTGGCTTGAGAGTACGGTAAGATCTCAGACCCTTCACATTTTTAAAAATTTTTAAAAATTTTAATTCCAGGGGCACCTAGTGGCTTAGTTGGTTAAACACCTGCCTTTCTGCTCAGGTCATGATCCTGGAGTCCCGGGGTCAAGCCCGCATCAGATTCCCTGCTGAGTGGGGAGTCTGCTTTCCCCTCACCCTGCTCATGCTCTCTTTTTCTCTGACAAATAAATCTTTAAAAAAAATTAATTCCAGTATTTTTAACATGCAGCATATTAGTTTCAGGTGCATATGATTCAACAATTCATATATTAGTGCACATCAAGGTAAGTGTACTCTTTAACCCCTATTACATATTTTCCCCATTCCCCCCACCAACCTATGCTCTGGTAACCAAATGTTGGTTCTCTATAATTAAGAGTCTATTTTTGTTTTTTGGTTTTTTTTTTTCCATTTGTTCGTTTGTTTTGTTTCTTAAATTCCACAAAACCATGAAATCATATGGTATTTGTCTTTCTCTGACTTATTTCACTTAGCATAATACTCTCTAGATTCATCCATGTTATTGTAAATGGCAAGACTTCATTCTTTTTATGGTTAAGTAATATTTCAGTGGGTATGTGTGTATAACACACAACATTTTTATCCATTCATCCACCAGTGGACACTTGGGCTGCTTCCATAGTTTGGCTATTGTAAATAACGACGCAATAAACATAGAGGTACATATATCTTTTCAAAGGAATGTTTTCATATTCTTTGTGTAAATACCCAGTAGTGAGATCACTGGATCAAATGTTAGTTCTATTTTTAATTTAATATTTTCCACAGTGGCTATACCAGTTTGCATTCCCACTAAGAGTGCGTGAGGGTTCCTTTTTCTCCACACCTTCACCAACACTTGTAGTTTCTTGTATTGTTGATTTTAGCCATTCTGACAGGTGTAAGGTGATACCTCATTGTGGTTTTGATTTACACTTCCCTGATGATGAGTGATGTGGAGCATATTTTCATGTTTCTGTTGGCCATCTGTAGGTCTTCTGCCCATTTTTAATCATTTTTTATATTTTTTGGAAACTAATCTTTTATCAGATATGTCATTTGTAAATCATTTCTTCATTCAGTAGGTCCCTTTTAGTCTTGTTGATTGTTTCCTTTGCTGTGCAGAAGCTTTTTATTTTGATGTAGTCCCAATAGTTTACTTTTACTTTGATTTCCCATATTTCAGTAGACATATCTAGAAAAATGTTTTTATTAACACTTCATATTTCTTAATACTAAAATAGCCACCTAACAGATGTAGTAAATGTACCATATTTTTGGATAAAAAGTAAATACAGTTTTTCACACTAGGATAACGTATACTTTTCCATGTGTAAATTATACTTTAATAGAAACTTAAATACTTGGAACAGTCTTGATTCCTTATAAATCACAAACCACAGAAGGAAGCAAATGTAGAAATGAAAGATTTCTTCTAGAACACATGCAGAATCAAAACACAAAAAAACACCTGCTAACATTCATAAAGTTACTTTTTTTGTCCCAACATATTAGTTACTCTTCTTGGGAAGAGAATATTACTAAAGAGCATAGATTTGTTAAATCTTTTTAATTTTATGAAATTTTGACTGAATTTCCATTTAAAAAATTACCCAAGAATATTTATTTTGTGTCACATGTTATGTTTTTCTTCAAATCAGCAACACATAAATACTATTTCAAGAGTTTAAAGACTATAGCTTAATTTTTTTCACTTTGTTAAAAGCATCCAGGATGGCTGTGAAATCCAATATTTGCCAAGTGAATAGTATTGTTTGTGTTGTTTATGGGGGAATCTATTGGTAGAGGATAACATGATGGTTAAAAAATGATTATAATGCCTTATTTGGTCAAAGTTTAAGTTTTTGGAGCATTTGAACTCATATCATATTGAATTCTAAGTCTATTGTGAAAGAAAGTACAGATAATAGCATAAACAGCATAATGAATAGGGAAACTGATTTTTCCAAAATTATTTAACAACCTTAAGCAGCCTAACCTTAACTTCACTAAAATGCCTTTCCTTTGTAGTCACAAATTAATCTTGAAAGGGCAAAAGTTCTTAAGCCTTTCTGCTTAAGAAATACATTTATGGGGCGCCTGGGTGGTGCAGTCGTTAAGCGTCTGCCTTTGGCTCTGGGCATGATCCCAGCGTTCTGGGATCGAGCCCCACATCAGGATCCTCCGCTGGGAGCCTGCTTCTTCCTCTCCCACTCCCCCCTGCTTGTGTTCCCTCTCTCACTGGCTGTCTCTGTCAAAGAAATAAAATCTTTAAAAAAAATACATTTATAGTATCGAATGACAAATATTTCCAAATGTGATAATTCCTTGTCATTTTAATGTGTGAATACTGTGCAATTTCCATCTTCTAAACATTGAAAAAAAGTGATTTTAATGTAATTTCATTGACAATAAATCATTAAAACTGAAACTTACTTAGGAACTAGAAAATGATAACCAAATACACTAGAAAAATAATACATACTCAGGGCTTCAATTCCCATAGCGTGCGGTTTTCTCTAAAGCAGTGTCAATGACTCAACTCACAGTAATGATATTTAGAGCAACAAGAAACAAAACTACAAAAATGGCCTAATAAAAAATAATAAGTTATCTGTAGATGGAAACATATACTGTATGAAATATTTTGCACAAGACCCTATGGGATTCCCCTCAGCTATACAAGTAAGCTGGCTTTCATAACTGAGGCTGTACTCCTGGGATTTTTGTGTTGCTTTTCAACTTTGATAGAAGAGAAGGGATGAGGATATTGAGCCTGATTGGTTAACCACTCTAGGGACAAGAGCTTGTGAGCTGCTTAGTAGACTTTTCAAAATAAACAAAATGCAGTTTTTAAAATATAAGAAGTAAAAGGATACTTATAATTTAAAGAGAAAATTGGTTTCGGGTGGTGATATTTTATGGGTCTTTGATCACTGCTCTCACCTCCCTACACCTCAAATCAGATGATTTTAGTTAATGAATAGTCATAATTCTTATCCTATTACTGTATCCAGAGATATGGTAATTCAATTACATTGTTAATATCTTTTTAACAAGTTACACTGTGAATTTACTAAGATCATGGTGACATAACTGCTTTTCACTAAATCATGTTAATAAAGAATTTTCCCCTGTAAAAATGTATATTTTTAAATGTCCAGTGGGAATTAAAAGTTCAATGAGCCATTTTCTGTGAAGATAGCAGAGTAGGAGGACCCTAAGCTCACCCTGTCCCATAGGTACAATGAGGTAACACTCACGGCAGTGTAAATAACCCAGAAAACAATCCAAGGACTGGCAGAACACACTCCACTACTAAAGATGATAGAGAAGAAGCCCCCTTGAAGAAGGTAGGAAGAGTGAAGACACAGTTTTAGAGGAAAAATATAACCATGGCCATCCTTGGTTGGGAGAGAACTGGTGGTGCAAAGAAGGATGAAAAACAGACTGAAATTCACGCGTTCTTAACCACCAGCAGGTCTTAAAGCCTGGAATTTAAAAAACTGGTGGGCTCTACTCTGGGAGATCTGGAAGGGCTTTAGGAAGTAGAGTCCCCACCCTTAAAGAAAGAGCACAACAAACAGCACATGCAGATACAGCATAGAACAAGCTGTTTGTTTGAAAAATATGGAGGTGGGTGGGGGTGGGGAGAGATTTCCTCATCTCAGAGCATGGCCTGGAGAGACAGGGAGATCCCTCCAGGAACAAAGGACCTGGCAGGTGTCATTTCCCTCTCCCACCCCCAGCATAAAGAACAGCCACCTAGAGTATAGCATCCATACTCTTATTTACTTTGTTTACACCAAGCCCTCTTCCCTCCTCATCCCTCACTTCCATAAATCCACCTTTCCCAGTCATGCTTACCTTAGTCCCTAGTCCCAGCACTGCAGGACCCCTCCCCTAGAATACTAGCACAAATCCTATCAATACCACTTCTCCTGACCTCAGTTCTAGCAGCAGTGAAGGCAGGTCTCATTTGGCAAGCAGACCACCACACCCCTGCTGGTGACCAAACACTGCCTCACAATAGGCATATTGCCTCTTCAGACAACTGGACTGAAATAAAAAAAGGCCAAGAGTCAACAGCAGAGCACACGCAATGCAAATAGGTGATGCTCCCTGAAATGCCAGGCCCTAGGGAACAGGGGGAACTGTACTGTAGGACACTACAGGACCTCTTCCTCACAAGGTTATTGTCATTAAAAGCAAGAGAAACAGCTGACTTTCCTAACACAGAGAAATAGAAACAGAGTTAAAGTGAGGAAACAGATGATAAACATGTTCCAAATGAAAGAACAGAACAAGTAACAGCAAGAAACCTAAGAAACCTATGCCTGATAGAGAATTTATAGTAATGATCATAAAAATATTCATTGAACTGGACAAAAAAGTGGACAATATCAGAAACCATTAACACAGAGATAAAAAAGAACCAATCAAAAATCAAGAACACAATAAATAAAATTAAAAATACACTTGATGGAATAAGCCACAGGCCAGATGAATGAATTAATGACCTGGAAGACAGAGTAATGGAAAGTAACCAAGCTGAGCAAAGGAGAGGAAATAAAATTATGCAAATTGAGAATAGTCTTTCTTAGTAAAGAATGGTCAAACTTAAGTGACCATCGACTTAGTCTAGACTGCTGTATTCAAAAGATGTTATATGCAAACAATGTAAAAACAAATGAAAAACCAGTAATAGATATGCAGAGAATAAAGAGAAAGGAATCCAAGTATATCACTAAAGAAAGCCAACAAACCATGAAAGAGAGGAGGAAAGGATCAGAGAAAATTTATAGAAACAACCACAAAACAAGTAACAATATAGCAATAAATGCATATATATCAATAATTACTTTAAATGTAAATAGACTAAATGCTCCAATCAGAAGAGATAGAGGAGATAAAAATACAAGACCCATTTATATGCTGCCTTCAAGAGACTCAGTTCAGACCAAAACACACCTGCAGTTGAAAATGAGGGGATGGAGAAACATTCATCACACAGATGGATCTCGAAAGAAAGCCAGGGTAGCAATGCTTATCAGATAAGACAGACTTTAAAACAATGACTGTTATGAGAGACACTATATCATAATAAAGACACTATATCATAGGATACAGGACACTATATCATAAAAAAGGGGACAATCCAACAGGAGAATATAAAAATTGTAAATATGCACAGAGCACAGGAGGACTCAAATACATAAAACTGTTAATAACAAATAAAGGAAATAATTGATAGTAATACAGTAATAGTAGGGGCCTTTAACACTCCACTTACATCAGTGGACAGTAGCTTTGAATGACTCACTGGATCAGATGGATTTAACAGACGTGTTCAGAACATTCCATTCTAAAACAACAGAATATACATTCTTTCCAAGTGCAGATGGAACATTCTCCAGAACAGATCACATATTAGGCCACGAAACAAATCTCAAAAATTTAAAAAACAGAAGTCACGCTACGCATCTTTTCTGACCACAACTCTATAAAAATCTACCAGAAGAAAAATCGAAAGAGCTCAAATACATGCTACTAAAAAAAAATGGGTGAGCGAAGAAATCAGAAAGTTGTGGTATTTTGACCTCCAAAGTCATAGGGTACAAAACCAATGTACAGAAATCTGCATTCCTATACACTAATAATGAAGCAGGAGAGAAAGAATTTAAGAAAATCCCATTTACAATTTCACCAAATACAATAAAATACCTAGAAATAAACTTAAGATATGAAAGACCTGTAGTCTGAAAACTATAAAACACCGATGAAAGAAGGTGAAGATGACACAAAGAAATGGAAAGACATGCCATGCTCATGGACTGGGAGAAGAAATACTGTTAAAATGTCCACAGTACTCAAAACAACCTACAAATTTAATTCAATCTCTATCAAAATACCATCAGCAATTTTCATAGAACTAGAAGAAACAATTCTAAATTTGTATGGATTAAAAACCTCAAGTAGCCAAAGCACTCATGAAAAACAAAAACAAAACTGAAGGTGTCACAATTCCAGATTTCAAGTTATATTACAAAGTGGTAGTAATTAAAACAGTATGGTACTGGCTTAAAAATAGACACATAGATCAATGGAATAGAACATAGAATCCAGAAATAAACCCACAGTTATATGGTTAATTAATCTTTGACAAAGCAGGAAAGAATATCCAATGGGAAAAAGACTGTCTCTTGAACAAATGGTCTTGGGAAAACTAGACAGCTACATGCAAAAGAATGAAAATGGACCATCTTCTTTTGCCATACACAAAAACAAACTCAAAATGGATTAAAGGCTTAAATGTGAGACTTGAAACCATAAAAATCCTACAAGAAAACACAGTAATTTCTGACCTCAGCTATAGCAACATTTTTCTAGGTATGTCTCCTGAGGCAAGGGAAATAAAAGCAAAACTTTTGGGACTACATCAAAATAAAAAGTTTCTGCATGGAAAAGGAAACAATTAAAACTAAAAGGCAACTCACCAAATGAGAAAAGATATCTGCAAATGATGTATCTGATAAAGGGTTAGTATCCAAAATGTATAAAGAACTGATACAACTCAACACCCAAAAAACAGTAATCCAATTGAAAACAGGCAGAAGACATGAACAGACATTTCTCAAAAAATGACATACAGATGGCCAACAGACATGAAAAAATGCTCCACATCACTTATCATCAGGGAAATGTTTATCATCTCACACCTGTCAGAATGTGTAAAATCAAAAACACAAGAAACAACAAGTGTTGGTGAAAATATAGAGAAAAAGGAACACATGTACTGTTGGTGGGAAGGCAAACTGGTATAGCCAGTGTAAAAAACACTATGGAGGTTCCTCAAAAATTAAAAATAGATTACCCCAAGCCCCAGCAATTGAACTACTGGGTATTTACCCAAAGAATACAAAAACATTACTCAAAATGATACATGCAGCCCTATGTTTATTGCATCATTATTTACAATAACCAAACTGTGGAAGCAGCCCAAGTGTCCATGGATTGATAAATGATTAAAGAAAATGTGGTACACACACACACACACACACACACACACACACACACACACACACTGGAATATTAGCCCAAAAAAAAGGATGAAATTTTGCCATGGATAGAGCTAGAGGGTATTATGCTAAGTGAAATAAGTCAGAGAAAGACAAGTATTGTTAAGATCTCTCTCACATGTGGAATTTAAGAAACAAAGCAAATGGGCAAAGGAAAAATAAGAAAGAGAGGAGACAAACCTAGAAACAGACTTAATTACAGAGAACAAACTGATGGTTATCAGAGGGAGGTGGGTGAGGGATGGGTGAAATAGGTGATAGGGATTAAAGAGTACACGTACCATAACAACAACAACAACAACAAAATACGTTTGTTAAGGATTCTCAAAACAAGTCAAAAAAGAAAAAGTTCAATGAACCAATATATGGACAAAGATAGTCAATATAGATATATAGGAGCACTTTACTGCCATATATATTGTATTTCTCACAATAATAGATTCTTGTGAAATATGGTAAAATTATTCTTATTGAGCCAGTACCAGTGAAGAACAACAATTCAATTCCATGGCCTGTTTCTACATATATTTTCTCTATTACTCAATAATATGCAATTTTTCAAAATTATGTTTTGCAAATAGATTATTTTAGAATATTAGCTATATTCATAGTATTAAAACTTATCCAAATTATTAGCAAAAATATGTTGACATAAATTTTATTAATCATGGCCATCCATGGCTAACTTGACAATGCTCATTGTACCAAAACTTACCCATATGACTGAAAAACAGACTTTGAATTTAAATCTAAGGATCATGGCTGGGTTTTACTTTTTATTACAGCCAGATACCTCTTGATTTTCAGCCCTTGTTCTAAAAGATTTTAGAACAAATCTAATATTATCTAGTAATTTTCCTCTTTTTGGTGTTCTGCCTTCCAAAGCACCTAAATTCTGTATTTCACACAATGTTCTTACTGTTGACAGCTTATCTTTTCCTCCAACTCCTCATTCTCTAGCTTTGACACCTAGTCTTCCATTTCTAGGAATTAATAGTAAGGATCTTTTCTTGAGGAATTGTAAAAGAGAAGAATTTTTGTTTTGAATTTATACCTTTCTTTTGGAGTTTTTAGTGAGAAGCATGTAACAGTTTTATGAATAAAATTTAAAATAGAAAATAAATTTTAAGATATCTGTATTTTAGACACTTCAGCATAAAATGCATTTTATTATTTTGGTCCTGGTTAATTCGAGCCTTAAATCCAAGGTAATATATTGGAGAAAGTCTACAGCACAGGGGTAGTCAACTGGTATTATTTCAGAAACGTCACACTCAGAGGCAATGCTATCATCTACTCAGCCTATCTCTGTCAATGTATGAGGCTTTGCTTATTGGTATGATAAATATCAGATGACAGTTTTTACTCTCGTAGCTTGTAAATCAGCACTGTGTCTTGCTATTGGTTTGAGGGGGATCCTATTGCCTTATGCCAATTACAAGGCTGTAGAAACCAACCCATGGGCTGTTGTCACATTTGCTGTGTTAGGACTTTCCGTACAAGAGGCAAAGTGCATAAAAGGAGACAAAGTTTAGTGAACAGAGTCTTGAACTGCTGGTGTGTTTTCTAATAATTGTTTTTCTAATACATATTTATATGTATGGCATAATTTAGACTGGGATTTGCTTTAATTACATTTGTGAGTGAGGTGAGTGGATAGCCACTTGTAAATTCATATTTATTCTAGGTCAAAGGGGAACTTCTGAAGGGTTTGAAGCAAATAAGAGGCATGATACAATGATACAATTTGTATCTTAGAGCAAGAGCTACAATGAGGAGCTTGAACTGTGATGAGTTGGAAGAAGAGACAGGAAGGCAAACATCAAAGTAGGTAAACATACTTTATCTGTATTACTTTCCTTTTTTCCCCTTCTTTTGTTAAATTATTATTGTTTATTAAAATTCCCCTATCAGTCATCACAAAATAACTCAAAGGTATCCTTTTTATTGCTTGTGGGGATATTAGTACAAAAGATCTTAAGCCCTTCACTGCTGACTCTGGGTTATACAGCAATCAAGATTTAGAGAAAGACATAACTACATGCAAAGTTCAACTAAATGTCATTTAGAGCATAAAAGTTATCAAAAAATAAATGGCGTAAGAGAGGATTTACTGAATGCTCGAATGAAGGGTTAGATTTCATTCTGTTGAGTAGTGGAGGAAGATACAATAAGCTGAAGCTTGGCAGAAGCAGATATTTGAATAATAAGTGATTCAGGTATTAGAATATTAGTCAATTTATTTACCAAAATGATTCAGATTCATTAATCACCTCTACCTTTAAAAAAAAACCTCGTTAACTTAATATTTCATGTAATTGAGTGACAAATATTAATGTTTTAGTTTTACTTGGCTTCATGATGGATATGGATCAAATCAGAAGCTGCCAAACCAGCTGTGTTAATTTTGATGAAGTGACCCTATCAGTGAGGTTCAACAAACATCAGTGTTATCATGGCCAGCCATGTGTAAGTGGACAATGCAAGTCTAGTTTTTTGTTTTCTGTTTCTTGTTTGTTTTTCTCCCCCACACAGAACAGACAAGAATATGCTTACTGCATTGCAAAGCTTTTCAGGAACACAGGCCTGGGTGTGGGCAATATACCATAGCACCTGAACACAGGCTGGCTGGCATAAGTTCTTCCATGGAAGGGATATTCAGAATATTCTATTAATCAACATTAATATTAATCAATAGGGAAGGCAAGACATAACACTAATGATATGCTTGAACAGGAGCCACAAAAACACAGGCTTCTGAATTTCCAAAAGTCATCGTTCCCTGCTTATACCCTATACTCTAAAGTGTATTTTAATATTTATTTTAATCTATTTCAAATTTTTTGGTATTCTATTAGTTCAAAAGTGTTGGCAGCATTTATACTATATTGTGACTTCATTTTTAGTAAATATGTAGGGCATTTTTATTTCATTATCTCTTTAGCACTCAGAGTCCAAAAAGGAATAAATTTGTTGAATGCAATATTTTTTCCTGTAATAGTAGCTTAGAAATGCTCTAAGTTCATGGAAGTCTTCAGTATGAGTAACAGAATCACTGAAACTTACCTGCATGATGAAGCACGTTTAATATTAAAACCATTTTTCCCCAAATGAATGTTATGACCAAATAGCAAACACCGTAAAAGAGGATTCTATAATGTAAATCCTGACATAAAGTTAACTAAAACAACTCTAGAAGTCAAGATTCTGATAAAAATAAATAGGATTTATGCTTGTGTTGTCTATTGCCTGTTCCTTGCAGAGAAACAACTAGGGAAAAATCAGCAATACTTACAATTCTTTTAAGCTTAATGGATTCGCAGGTTTGAATTTCCAGTTGGGTGTTACATGAAAATCTGCAAAGAAAACAGTATATACAGATAATTAATTACCACTGTTCAACCCCATATGTTTCTATTCTCTTGCACCCAGAAAAGATGCATGTTAGTTTGTAATTTTATGGAAAGTCCATGTAGTGAATGAAAATACTCTGTGCATATAAACTTCTAATTGTGTGTTTTATTTCAGACTTAAACCATTTTTATAAAGCAGAAACCAGTGGGTAGCCCCAGCTGGTTAACAGGGGAAAGCACTTGCTACTGCAGAGAACTCGTTCATGAACTGCTTGAGCTGACTTCAAATGGAGAGGCTCCTATCACAAGCAAAGCAGCCACTGGGAAGACCTAAATATGCTTTTGGTTTAAGATTACACTGATTTTGACATAAACATCTCACTTTTTTTTTTTTTCTTTTTCTTTTTTTACTCCCTTCCCTTGGATGTCATTTCTGTGAAATCTGAAGGTCTTAAAATCAAGAACTGAAGTCTGGAGAGTACCAGGGGACGTACAGATGTGTAAAAATAATTGAGTGCCAGGTTTATCACTAATAATTTATTCTCTTAACACCCTTGCAAAGTACACTTCCACTGTTATTTCCATTTTGAAGGTTAAAAAAAAATCTATAAACCCACTGACTTTTCTAAACTTCTAAATAAGGAATATCTCATCCAAAATAAAATCCCATGAGAATTTTGTTTGAGATTTAACAACTCATTCTTCCATGCCCTCATTCCTCACATTCCCCATCCATTACTCATCAAAGGACAAGTTAAGAAATATGGTTAGGGGCGCCTGGGTGGCGCAGTCGTTAAGCGTCTGCCTTCGGCTCAGGGCGTGATCCTGGCGTTTTGGGATTGAGCCCCACATCAGGCTTCTCCGCTAGGAGCCTGTTTCTTCCTCTCCCACTCCCCCTGCTTGTGTTCCCTCTTTCACTGGCTGTCTAAGTCTGTCAAATATAATAAATAAAATCTAAAAAAAATATATATATATATGGTTAAAATGACACCAAGAAAAAAAATTCTTAGGAGCTCCTAGGGAAATGTTTAGTGAGTTAAGTTACTCCTTTTTTTTTTTTTAATTTTAAAGATTTAATTTATTTATTTGTCAGAGAAAGAGAGAGAGCACAAGCAGGGGGAGCTGCAGGCAGAGGGAGAAGCAGACTCCCTGCTGAGCAAGGGGCCTGATGTGGGACTTGATCCCAGGACCTTGGGATCATGACCTGAACTGAAGGCAGATGCTTAACTGACTGAGCCAGACGTCCCGAGTTAAGTTGCTCTTAAATTCATTTACTTTATACTATTTTCAGGTAATATATGTCCATATATTTTTTACATAAAAACCTAACATGTCAGCCATTGCTATCCCAATAATTCCTGCTCCTTCAAGTCAACTCATTTTAAATAATATCAGCTGTTTTTTGTTTATTTTCATTTTGGTATTTAATTTGATATTTTTAAATACCATAGTGTGTTGCTTTGTATTTTTTTAGCTTTGAACTTTTATATATGGACTTATCTCTAATGGAAGATTAATAATTAGCTATCTTACATCTTGTCCTTGAAATAAACATATCGCTACCAAACCAATGTAGTTCAGATCTCATTTATGCTCATTCCAGTTGAAATAAAGGTATGGCAAAATAAATCTTAGAATATTGACAAAAGAGGATTTTATAAAGTAGTAACAAGTAAATGGGTAGTGGTTGTAGACAAAGATTAATTTTAATGAAATCCACACTAATTACATAGACTATGAAAATCCTATAGTCCTGTCCAAAATTTCTGCAAATTTCTCAATGCCACTTAATACTGCAGTTTTACAGCCTTTTGTCTATACTTATACCAAATTGATCCCACTGAGAAACTAAGCCATAATTTCATTTTCAAAATTAAAAAAAAAAAAACCTGGCTTGGTAATATTGGTAAATATTGGTAAATGAAAAACCCCTTTCTGCCTAATTTTTGAGATGCTTGCATTTTCATGATCAGAACATTCTCCTTATGACAATAGTTCCTCTTCCTCTGTCACAATATACACCCTCCTCAGCTTATGTTGAAGTTATGTCCTAAAAAGCCATCATAAATTGAAAATATTTAAGTTGAAAGTGCATTTTTTCCACCTAGACTACCAAACATCATAGGATAACCTGGCCTAGATTAAACATGCTCAGACCCCTTGCATGAGCCTACAGTTGGGCAAAATGATCTAAGACAAGACCTACTTTATAATAAACTGTTGAGTATCTCATATAATTTATAGAATGCTGTACTGGAAATGCAAAACGGATAGTTTGTATATGTTCTGTATATAGCTACGGGATGAGTGGAAGTGTATTGGTTGTTCATCCTTGTGACCATATGGTTGACTGGGAGTTGTGGGTCACTGCCACTGCCCAGAATCATGAAAGAGTATCTATCCTGCCACATATCACCAGCCCAGGAAAAGATCAAAATTCAAAATTTGAGGTACAGTTTCCAACTGACTATATATCACTTTTCCACCATTGTAAAGTAGAAAAATGGTGTTGAATCATCGTAAGTCAGGGACTATCTATAGATCCTTCCCCTCTCTTGCAATAATGCATTTGAATAAAGTCTCTCCTTATCTAAGTCCCAATTTGGTTATCTGACTTTGAGTTTGAGAAACATCACTGATGCTTTATGGTGTTTGTTATAGAGAGAGACTGCATCCTCCAATCCATGTTTTTTTTTCTTTTATTCTCCTTCCTAACCCTATTTTAATTTGCCCCTTAGAATTTGCTAAGAATTTTTAGCATACCAGCCAATGACTTCCAAGTACTTAGGGAATTTTATTTTTTCCAAATAAGTATTTATATTTCATAAAAATATGAAATTATTTCATGCAAGTATTTCACTTGCCAGCAGTGGCAATGAGATGTCACTTTACACCTGTCAGAATGGCTAAAATAAAAAACACAAGAAGCAACATGTGTTGCAAGAATGTGAGGAAATAGGAACCCTCATGCACCATTGGTGGGAATGCAAACTGGTGCAGCCACTGTGTAAAACATTATGAAGTTTCCTCAAAAAATTAAAAAAATAGAATTACCATATGGCCCAGTAACTACACTACTGGGGATTTACACAAAGAATACAAAGACACTGATTCAAATATATATATGCAGCCCTGTGTTTATTGCAGCATTATTTATAATAGCTGACATATGGAAGGAACCTAAGTGTTCATGCACAGATGAACGGATGAAGAGGTGGTTTATATACAACGGGATAATACTGAGACATTAAAAAAGAACGAAATCTTGCCATGTGCAACAACATGGATGGACTTCAGGGTACAGTGCTAAGTAAAACTAGAGAAAGATGCATACCATGTGATTTCACTCATAGTAGGACTTAAGAAACAAAACAAAAGAAATAAAGAGACAGACAAAAAACCAGACTCTTAACTGCAGAGAAGAAACATGATTACCAGAGGGGAGGTGGGGGGGGTAGGTAAATAGATGAAGGGGATTAAGAGTACACGTATCATGATGAGCACTAAGTAATACATAGAACTGTTGGATCACTATACTGTACACCTGAAACTATCAGAACACTATACGTTCATTATACTGGAACAAAAGGCGAGAAATTTTAGGTGTATAAAATGCTATACACCACCACCAACAAAAAAGAAATATAATCAAATACTTTTTCTCATGACTTATAAAAATTACTCTAAAATTGTATTGCTGCCCCTCATTCAATACTAACAAATTTCTAAATTTTAATAGTTATTGATGACTTACATTCTTTCACCTATTTGCAAAGGATTTTTGTTGATTCATCATGTTTACTATTTCAAATATACATGCCTGCTACATAGTAAAACTCTTAGTAAAAAAAAAAAATTCTGGAATAAAAATAATGAAAAAGATGTCAATGGACAATTTCAGTCTATGCTGCATTCAAAGAAATGTTATGTGTTAAAAAAATATTTATTGGCTCATCACTCAGATTTAACTTCCAGAAAAATAAAAAAGATCTTACACAGTTAATTGTCATTAACAGGAAGTGAAATTACAAATAAAGCAACCCTATTTTCTGCGCTTTTAATTACATTGGATGTACAGAAGTTTTTAAAAATTTGTTACTTCAAGACATCTTCCACTTCATTTCCAAGGCTATTTTAAACCTGGAGCACTACTTATACACGCAGAGACCTCACTTCTTAGTTTCCCATTCACATTGTGAGATCGACAGAGGACATACAAAACCTAAGAGTTCTTATTCTGGAAAGTGTCCCTGCTAATGTCAGCAGTTCCAGACTGTAGCTGGTGGCTACCTTGTGCCAGCATTTCCACAGGCTCAGGGAAGACCTCCATATTTTACACCTAGGTCATTAGCACAAACGAAGACAAATCTATACTGGCAGCAAGGTGGGAAACCTGAAGGCTCTCAAGGAATGCCAAATGCTATAACCAGTCCAGGCCTCATCGAACTCTATGCCCTCTGGCTCCAACTGGAACTGTGTGCCTGGACCACTTGACTATGGACTTTGGTGGGGCTGGTGCTGCCCGGCAAGGGCTGAGTGACAGCTGCCAGTCTGGAGGTGTCCCAAAGTTGTACATAACTTGGCTTCTTATGCTACTGTTGCTGCCACTGTTCCTCAGACTGTTAACACCTTACAAATACACCTCCCTTGTCTGAAGCCATCATCCTGCCATACAGCCTCTGCAGGCACCCCAGTCTACCATGCATGTGCAGTGGCAGGAGTCCTAACTGTCTCCACCCTGGCCATAGCACCCTCCCCCACCCAGGAGCAAAAACAAATAGGAGAGAATGTTTGTTCCCATTTGGCGAACCCATGCCTTCAAACCTGGCTGGAAACATTATGGGAATGCTGCTGGAGATGGCAAACTGCAAGCTGTAGCCCATGCTGGAGTCTCCTGAATCTCTCCATTCCAAGACTGATAAAACTATGGCAGTTCTACAGGCTCATCATGCCAAGAAAGAGGCTGTCCAGAAGATGGACGCTGTTGCTGCTGCTCTCTTAGACAACGAAAAACCAAATCAAAAGCCAAATACCTCTCATGAAATTCTGCTCAAGGTCTGAAGACTTCCCAGCTTATACTGTGAATCTCAACACCAAGAATCAGAGACTGCAAATTTAATAAGTCACTTTCTATCAGAGATCAATTATGAAGTGCCTAGAAATTTCCCTTTATTTTTATTTTTTTTAAAGATTGTATTTATTTATTCGACAGAGATAGAGACAGCCAGCGAGAGAGGGAACACAAGTAGGGGGAGTGGGAGAGGAAGAAGCAGGCTCATAGCGGAGGAGCCTGATGTGGGGCTCGATCCCATAACGCCGGGATCACGCCCTGAGCCGAAGGCAGACGCTTAACCGCTGTGCCACCCAGGCGCCCCATATTTTTTTTTTCTCTTGCAGAAATTTTCAATTAAAAAAATATATTCTCTGGGTTCTGCTAGGTCCAGTGTTAACATTTTTTTTTTCTTTTGTGGGTTTCTTTTTTTTTAAGATTATATATTTGAGAGAGAAAGAGAGATAGAGCATGAGCCAGAGCGGCCGAAAGAGAATCTCAAGCAGACTCCCTGCTGAGCTCAGAGCCTGATGCAGGGCTCCATCTCAGGACCCTAAGATCATGACCTGAGTTGAAACCAAGAGTTGGATGTTCAATCAACTGAGCCACCCAGGCACCCCAATGTCTTGGGGGTTTTGATATTTCTCCCCAGGAATTTGTTTTACTTGATATACCCAAGTTTTAAGTTTCTCAATAAAGGAAAAAAAATCTCCATAAAAAACACATTAAAAAGAAAAGTTCTCATTCTAGGTCTAGGTATATGCTTAAAGACCATCACTGGGAGAATTACCTTAGACTTCCTCATAGTGTCCTCCTTTTATAATACATTCTACAATATATTCTTTGGGGGATCCTTGGGTGGCTCAGTTAAGTGTCTGATTCTTGATTTTGCCTCAGGTCATAATCTCAGGATCATGAGATCAAGCCCTGTGTTGGGCTCCATGCTGGGCTGGGAGCCTGCTTAAGATTCTCTCTCTCTCCTCTCTCTGCCCCTTCCCACCCTTTCTCTCTAAAATAAATAAATAAATAAACAAATAAAAATATATATCAATATAAAATTTAAAAATAAATAAATATATTTCTGTGTCTATTCTAGTTTTTCTTTTCAAATATATCTTTAGCTACTCCTTTTACAGATGGCCTACTTTGCTTTCCTATCCATATAGTGAGTTTATAATGTTTTTAATTCCAGAATTTCAAATTTTATTATTTTTCATTATTTTTCAAATAAGCCTATAGATTTTTCATGCCATCCTGGTCTTGTCTCATACTTTCCTACATCTATGATTTCACTGATTTTTATTATGAAATATTCTTTTTATTGGTATTATCCTGTTTATTGAACTACATATTGTCTTGTTTTGTCCTCATGGTGACTTTTTATACATGTGATTTATAATGATTCTTACGTTGAACATATTTTCAGTGAGTGTTACCCATGAGAAACTATGTATCCTGGAATCTGAATATGTTGTTATAAAATCATTTTAAGTTTTGTTTAAATCATTTTAAGTTTAAAATCATTTAAGTTTGTCTCTTCCTGAGCCTTATGGTTTTACTCATGCCGTGTAAGTTTTAACGTTGACTTTCTAGTTATTTTCGATAATCTCATTGTAGGGCAACCTCACACTTGTTTGCCGTGCAATCCTATGATTATGTTTTATTTTAAGTTATCATTGTCTTATAGCCAGGATAGGTAGATCTTCATGTTGCCTCCTGGTATAGGAGATAAAGTTTTTCAAATCTGAAAGTAGATCATTTCATGGCTCCTGGCATTATTTATCTGGTTTAATCTGGCTCCCTACAAGGAAAATACTGTTTTCATTATATCCTTCCTATTGCAGGGCCGAAACTGTAATTCCCAAACATGAGGAGTTATATCAAGTTCTGCTGCACTGATGATCTCTTTGACCCTTTTTATAACTAGGATATTGATATTCTCCTTTGCTTTTGTCACCAAGAGTCCATTCTTTCTTAGAAACATTTTTATATTTTTTTTAAAAATCCATTCCTATGGAAAGAAGAGTGATTAAATGAGAGAAAGAAAGAACAATGGATGGAAGAAAAGCCATTAAGATAGGCTTTGAAATCTTAAACTGTCAAATATTGGGCATCGAACTAAATCTCTCAGCCCAATTTCTTCCAACAAGCTGATTCCTGCCTCTGTCTTTATTATCTCCTGTTTCTTTTATCCTAGCATACTTTTCACACATATCCTTGTAAATCATTCTTCCTTCACATCATCCAGACTCCATCCAGCTTAAATGTCCATTAATTTGGGAGGTGTTTCTTGAAACATTACCCTCTTGTCTATGTGCTCCACTTCCCCTTATCATTCTCCATAAAGTTATTTACTTATATCCATTAATATTACATATGTATTTGCTTTTTCACATATTTTTAGTCTTCCTTCATTAAAATGCTAGCTTCATGGTGGGGCCTTTGAATTATATGTCACTGCTATGTCCCCAGAACACAGGAATGATGACTGTTTGTTAATATTTTATGATCAATATATAATAAATATTTAGTAAAGTGTCATTAATTAAACATATACACCCTTAGAATAATTTAAAGCTCTTCAAATTTAAGCTATGGAGATCATCTCAGTTTTTATCTAAAATAACCTCCAGGTCATTTATTTCTTTTTATTAGTTTTTACTTTTCTTCTCTAGTACAAGAAAAAGAGCCAAAAAGTAGTTTGCTTAAGTTAGAATTTTAAAGCCTATAATAAGAATTCCTTTTATCTTTTGGTGGCAGATAGCCAGTAGACAATCAGTGAAATTATGAAATATTTATTTTTAAGAACACAAAAGGAATAAAAGAAAAAAATCAATAGTCTTTGTTTTAAGCTCTCTAGAGGAAATCATTGTCCATATTTGCAACACCACATCCATTTTTCAAGCCAAATAGAGGAAAATATAAATAAAAATATATTTGATTCCCAGGATATCTTCAAATAAATTGCCAAAGCCAAACATTCTCAATACCAGAGGACATCTTCAAAATTTTAAGATGAAATTTATAATAGGGCAAATATTTATCAAAATAAGGCCATATCTTAAAAATATGTTAGAATTCAAAATTGCCATATTTTCACTGATTGTTTTGAGGCACATAAGTCCATTTCCATGTATTTATGTATGTATGTATGTATGTATTTTCCATTTCTATTTAAAAAGCAAAAAATATTATGTTATGCTATGATGCAAGGGATTAGGCCTTGGGCTCATTTTCTTGAGCTTTTCCATGTCCTGCACTCTGTTGATTGTTACTACATAAATAGTTACTATTTATGTATGCTCCAAACTAAAAAAAGGGCCACAATTCAAACATCTCATTTAAGTAAATGAATGCTTATTTTATCAAAATTTTGTTACAAAAAAAATTATTCCTTATTCAAAATAAGGTTTATTTTATTATTCAAAAATAAGATTTAAGAATAGCCTAAGTACACTCTTTGGAACTCCCCAAAATTTCTTTCATTTGGGAACAAAAATAAAACTTCAGTATTTTTCTCTTGGTGAACTAATTTACAGATCTATATTCCATGATCCCAACGACACTAAAGCAACCCATTGATCAGGAAAACTTCTTTATCTGCATATCAAAGGACCTATCATTAAAGCAGTCCTATTTATCTATCCTAATTGTTCCTCCAGAAATATTAGAAAGGAAGAAAGCCTGTTATTGGTTAATCAGAATTATTTTCAAACTATATTTAGAAATTGTGTTATTTCTTAATTTACACTTTCTCTACAGACACAGAGGAAAACAGCAAGATTATAGCAGAGATTATCACATATTCACATTAACCAGATTCTTCCCCAAATTATATATACATCCTGATGGTTTAAGAAATTATAATATTTAATTTTTAAGCTCAGAAATTGAACAACTCAATTAAAATAATAAATCTTGTTTGTTATCCATGTTGGGGATTTTTTCTCCTGCCATACTTTTACCTGTGATAACTCACTGTTCTCTTTCACTCTCTATTTCTGTCTCCCCCTGTCATGTCCCAGGTGTGTGCTTATTATACATGAACATTTCCATTGATTAGGAATGGCCCACAGCTCTCTGTCAATATCTGAGCATTGTTACACTTGACCAAGGGATCAAATGTAAAAATATCCTAAGGAAATGAGATGGACTCTAAGTAAATTCCTTAAACACAAATATAGGGCTAAAATCACATCACTTGTGTTTTATTTTCTTCTACATTGAATCTCAGAATGCAGTTGAGTTTGTGTAAGTGTGTGTGTGTGTGTGTGTGTGTGAGAGAGAGAGAGGGAGAGAGAGAGAGAGAGAGAGAGAGACAGAATGAGAGAGAGAGATAGCCTAAAACAAAAGCTATTTTTGTGTTTTGGTGAAAAGCAAAATCACAGAAAATGATCTTTTTTTTTTTTAATCTCTGTATGGAAGTGATCTTTAGAATTGAACTTCGCCCAACAAAAGATCCATAGAATTCTAAAGAATGAATAACCAGATGTGTATTTTCATATTGGATTGGTTGATGAAATCCCTGATAAAGTATAGGATTAGAAAACAAAATTTAAAGAGCAAACATAACATAGTTTTTACAAAGATAATTTTATGAAGGCTATAAGTAGCTATTACTTTACAAAGCAATAAAATCATAGTAGATATAATAAGACTTGGTATAGGTTAGAAATACTGGATGTTTGGATCAGAAATGTTGAATATCTAAAAGTATTCTACCTTGTACAGCTGTCATTTACTCCACAGAACCTATTATTTTGTAGATTGTGATTAAAAGCTACATTTAAAAAACGACTTTTAATTATAATTATATTCATATAGATGCTGCAATTTGGAGCCCTAATACTGCCAGCTTTTCATTAGCTGCTACTATCTGTTACATCAAAATTGTTCTTTTATATTGAAAATGTAACAGCTTTCACAACAAATAATTCCATGAAACATAGTACTGTGGATAATTATTCATATACTAGTCTTTAGGAACAGTTATGTGGCTATCAGAATTATCTGCTCATTCACATACAATGTCCTTGAAATGAATAGACTAAAAAAATAATAAGGCTTTTAAAATGCACTTATATAGAGATTAACTTTCTAATATGAATATAAATGTTATAAAGCCAATTCCAAAGCTTGAGATACTGACTAATTGTGTGGATATTTCATTTGAAAGCTGTGGTGCTTGAAGTACTTGGACATACTTTATTTCTTTAAATGAATCCATTGGAAGCCAATATTCTACCTATATTATATGAAATAGTTGGGCATTCTTAAATTTAACTCCATATGGTTAAGTATATATAGATTTGATGAATGTAGGACAAGTAAAAAGATAGCAAAATAATTGCTTTCTAATAACAGAATCAGAAAATGCTATCAAATGTCAATATAAAAAGTTCTAGTTCAAGATGGAGATGTAGAAAGACTCTGAACTCACCTCACCTCCTCCACAGAATACACCAAATTAAACCTATCTCTGAAACCACTCCTCTTAAAGAGGAACTGAGGGCTGACTGAACAGCTACTGAACAACCTAAGATAGAACAGCCCCAAAATAGCATGAGAGATGGATACATGGTTTAAATGAGTAACTAGTATATACAGCCACAGCTCCAACCGGCCAGCAAAGGTCTCTAAGCACACATGGTCTACACAGGGAACACCATACAGACTACTCCTTCGACTTTGGAAGGAGCCATTTCACCTAATCCATAGAAACACACATAGAAAGGCAAACAAAATGGGGAGGGAGAGGAATATGCTCCAAAGAAAGAACTAGGGGAAAAAAAAAAAAAACAACAACTCAAAAAAAGCAATACATGAAACAGAGATAAACAATATTCCTGATAAATAATTAAAGTAATGACATAAAGATATTCAATGGACTGAAGAAAAGAATGGAAGAATTCAGTGAGAACTTCAACAAAGAAATAGAAAATTTTAAAAAGAACAAATCAAGCTAAATAATACATTAAGTGAAATAAAACACACACACACATGCACACACACACACACACACATTGTAGGGAATTAGCAGTAGATTAAAGGATGCAGAAGAATGTGTCAGTGATTTGGAAGACAAGGTAATGGAAAGAACACAAGCTGGATGGCAAAAAGAGAAAACAATTTTTAAAAATATGAGGATTAAGAGATCTCCTGGACAACCTCAAGTAAATAAACATTTGCATTATAGGGGTCCCAGAAGAATGTGAGAGAAAGATATAGAAAAATTATTTGAAGAAATAATAACTGAAAATTTCTCTAACCTAGGGAAGGAAATAGACTCCAAGTCCAAGAAGAACAGAGAATTCCAAACAAGATGAACCCAAAGAGGTCCACACCATGGCACATGATAATAAAAATGTCAATGGTTAAAGATAAAAAGAGAATTTTAAAAGTAGCAAGAGAGAAAAAAAGTTACCTCCAAGGGAAGACTTATAAGGATATCAGCTGATTTTCAGCAGCACATTTGCAAGCCAGAGGGAGTGCTACGATACATTCAAAGTGTGAAAGGAAAACACCTACAACCCCAAATACTCTACCTGACAAGGTTGTCATTCAGATCTGTAGGAGATATAGTGAATTTCCAGACAAATATAGTTTATCACCACTGAAGCAGCTTTACATGAAATTTACAGGAAGTTCTTGAAGCAAAAATAAATAGCCATAAATAAACATAAGAAAAATATGAACAAAAAGATGTAAAATGTGATAACATAGACATAAAATGTGGACAATGGAGTAAAAAGGAAAGAGAAAGGGAAAAAGAAAAATGAAGATTTTTTTTAAAGAATGTGTTTGAACTTAAATGACCAAATTAATATGGACTGATATTTATTTGGGATATGATATATGAACTTCATTGTAACCATAAATCCAAAACCTATGATACATAAAAAATAGAAAGAAAGCCAAACACAATAGATACTCACTGATCACAAAGAAAGAAAGACAGGAAAGGAAGAAAGAAGGACTGCAAAACAACCAGAAAACAAATTTAAAAAATGACAATAGGTTTATATTTATCAGTAATTGCTTTAAATGTAAATACCTAAATAATCCAATCAAAAGACACAGAGTGGCAGAATGAATTAAAAAGAACAACAAGCTTATTTATATGCTGTTTACAGTAGACTCACCCCAGACCTAAAGATGCATACAGACTGAAAGTGAAGGGATGGAAAAACATTCACCATGAAATCGAAGTGGAAAAAAAAAAAACGCCAAGGTAGCAATACTTAGACAAAACAGACTATAAAATGGGGCATTACATAATGATAAAAAGATCCAACAAGAGGATATAACAGTTGTAAATATCTATGCACTTAACACTGGAGTACCTACATACATAAAAGAAGTACCAGTGGACATAAATACAGAAATTGATAGTAATACAACATTAGTAGGGGACTTTAACACTCTACTTACATCAATGGATAGATCATCCAGATAGAAAATCAATCTATGTCTTTGAATGATACATTGGACCACATGGACATAACAAGTAAATACACAACATTCCATTCCACCCAAAGAACAGAATACACATCCTCCAGAATAGTCCATACAGAACATTCTCCAGAATAGATCATGTATTAGGCCATAACACAAGCCTCAATGAATTAAAGAAGAGTGAAAACATACCACGCATCTTTTCTGACCATAACAGTGTGAAACTAGAAATAAATCACAAGAAAAAAACTGGAAAATACAAACATGTGGAGACTAAACAACATGATACTATAAAATCAATGGATCAATGAAGCAATCAGAGAAGAAATTAAAAAGTATATGGAGACAAATAAGAATAAAAGAATGAAAACACAACTGTCCAAGATATTTGGGACACTGAAAGCAATTCTAAGAGGGATGTATACAACAATACAGGCCTGCTTCAAGAAACAAACAAACAAAAACTCAAATAAACAATCTAACCTAATGCCTAAATGAACTAGAAAAGAAGGGGGGAAAAGCCCAAAGTGAGGAGAAAGGAAGTAACAAAGATCATAGCAGAAATAAATCATGGAGAGACTTAAAAGAAGAAAAAAAATAATGAAACCAAACTCTGGTTCTTTGAAAAGAGAAACAAAATTGACAAACCCATACCCAGACTCATCAAGAAAAAAGAGAAAGGAAACAAATAATGAAAATCACAAATGAGATAGAAGTAGCAACTAACACCACAGAAATACAAATATTTATGAGAGAATACTAATGAAAAATTGTATGCCAACAAACTGGACAACCTAGAAGAAATTGATAAATTCCTAGAAACATGGAATCCTCCAAAATTAAACCAGGAAGAAGTAGAAATTCTGAACAGACCAATTACAAATAACAAAATTGAAATGATAATCAAAGCATTAAAAAACAAAAAATAAAAGTCCAGGACTAGATGGATTCACAATTACATCCTATCAGATGTTCAAAGGAGAGTGAATACCCACTCTCCTCAAACTATTCCAAAAAAATAGAAGAGGAAAAAAAAGCTTCCAAATAAATTCTATGAGGCCAGCATTACATTGATACCAAAACCAGATAAAGACACTACAAAAAAAAAAAAAAAAAAAAAAGAAAGCTATAGGATAATACCCCTGATGAACATAAATGCAAAAATCCTCAACAAAATATTAGCAAACCGAATCCAATGATACATTATAAAATATCATTCACCATGTTCAGATGGGATTTACTCACAGGATGCAAGAATAGTCTGATATCCTCAAATCAATTTATATCATACACCAAATCAACAAAGGATAAAAATCATAGGATCATCTCAATAAATGTAGAGAAACAATTTAACAAGATTCAACATCCATTCATGATAAAAACTCTCAACAAATGAGATTAGAGGGAACATACTCCAACATAATAAGATATGGAATTAGAGGAAATATTCCTCAACATAATAAAGGCTACATGTGAAAAACCCACAGCTACTATCATCCTCAGTGGTGAAAAACTGAGCGCTTTCCCTCTAAGGTTAGGAATAAGAACGATGTATACTCTCACCACTTTTATTCATCACAGTACTGGAATTCCAGCCACAGTGATCAAACAAGAAAAATAAATAAAATGTGAGACCCAAACAATCAAAATCCTCAAAGAGAACACAGCTAGTAATTTCTCTGACATTGGCTGTAGCAACATTTTTTAGGTATATCTCCTGAGGCAAGGGAAACACAAGCAAAAATAAACTATTGGGACTACATCAAATTAAAAATTTCAGCAAAACAAAGGAAACAATGAACAAAACTAAAGAACAACCTTCTGAATGGGAAGATATTTCCAAAAACATATCTGATAAAATGTTAGTATGCAAAATACATAAATTATTATACAACTCAACACCTTAAAAAAAGAATCTAATTAAAAAATGAGAAGATATAAATAGATGTTTCTCCAAAGAAGACATACGGATGGCCAACAGACACATAAAAAGATACTGTCAGAATAGCTATAATCAAAAACTAAAGAAATAACAAGTGTTGGTGAGGATGTGACAAAAAGGAACCCTCATACAGTGTTGGTGGGAACGCAAAGTGGTGCAGCCACTGTGGAAAACACTATGGAGGGTCCTCAAAAAAGTTAAAAATAGAATTATCATATGGTCTAGCAATTTCATTACTGGGTATTTACCCAAAGAAAACAAAACCAGTAATTTGAAAGGATATATGCACCCCATGTTTATTGCAGCATTATTTACAATAGAAAAATTATGAAAGTACCCCAGTGTCCATCAACAAAGGAAAGCACAAGGATTAAGTGATACACACACACACACACACACACACACACACTCACACACTGAAATATTACTCAGCCATATAAAGAAAATGAAATCTTGTCATTTGCAACAACATGGATACATCTACAGAGTATAACATTAACTGAAATAACTCAGAGAAAGAAAAATAGTATATTATTTCACTGACATGTGAAATTTAAGAAACAAATGAGTAAAAATAGAGACAAAGCAAAAAAGAGACTCTTCACTGCAGAAAACAAGAGAGAAATTTGTTTCTCTTAATAGAGAAAACAAACTGATAGTTACCAGAGAGGATGTGTGGGGGGATGGGTAAACTAGGTGAAGGGGTTTAAGAGAAAGACTTTTCTTGAGCACTGAGTAATGTACAGAATTGTTGAATCACTATACTATACACGTGAAACTAATATAACTAATTGCTATAGTTAACTAATGTTAATATACTGGAATTATTTTTTTAAACATATTAAATTAAAAAAATTAAAAGATATAAGAGTCATCCATATTGATAAAGAATAATTTGTAGATTACATGATAGTATACATAGAAAATCTTGAAGATTCCACCAAAAAATTACTGGAAGTAATTAATTCATCACAGTGTCAGGATACAAAATTAATAACCAGAAATCGGTAGCATTTCTCTACACTAACAATGAGGTTACAGAAAGAAAAATAAGAAAAACACGATTTAAAATTGCACCAAAAAGAATATCTAGGAATAAACTTAAAGAGTTGAAAGACCTGTACTCTGAAAACTATAAAACACTAATGAAAGAAATCAAAGATGATACAAATGGAAAGATACTCAATGTTCATGCACTGGAAGAACTGATACTGTCAACATGTCCATTTTACCCAAAGCAATCTACAGGTTCAATGCAATCCTTATCAAAATACCAACATTTTTCACAAAATGAGAACAAGTGATACTAAAATTTATATAGAACCATAGAAGATCCTGAATAACCAAAGCAATCCCGAGAAAGAACAAAGCTGGAGATATCACAATTCCAGATTTCAAGATATACTCAAAAGCTATAGTAATCAAAACAGTACGGTACTGCCACGAAAATAAACACATAGATGAATGGAACATAACAGAGAACCCAGAAATAAGACCACATTTATATGGTCAATTAAAATATGACAAAGGCAAGAATATACAATGGAGAAAAGACAGTCTTTTCAGTAACTGGTGCTGGGAAAACTGTACAGCTACATATAAAAGAATGAAACTGGACTACTTCCTAACACCATACACAAGAATAAACTAAAAATGGATTAAGACCTAAATGTGAAACCTGAAACCATAAAAATCCTAGAAGAGAACACAGGCAGTAATTTGCCTAACATCAGCCATAGTAACATTTTTCTACATAAGCCTCCCAAGGCAAGGGAAACAAAAGCGAAACAAACAAACAATTGGGGATACATCAAAATAAAAATCTTTTGCCCAGCAAAGGAAAGCATCAAGAAAACAAAACAAAACAAAAAACCCAACATAATGAATGGAAGAAGATATGTAGAGTAAAAGGAACCTTTGTGCATGGTTAGTAGGAATGCAAATTGGTGCATCTACTGTAGAAAACAGTATGGACAATCTTCAAAAAATTAAAAGAGAAATATCATATGGTCAATAATTCCACTACTGGGTATTTACCCAGGGAAAATGAAATCACTAACTCAAAAAGATATATGCACTCTATGTTTGTTGCAACATTATTTACAATAGCCAAAACATGGAAATAACCTAATTGTCCATCAGTGGAAAAATAGATAAAAATGAAGTGATACACACACACACACACACACACACACACACACACTGGAATATTACACAGCCATAAAAGAGGATGAGATTGTGCCAGTTGAGACAATATGGTTAGATCTAGAGGGTATTTTGCTAAGTGAAATAAGACTGGGAAAGACAAATACCATATGATCCGCCTCATAAATGGAATCTAAAAAATTATTAAAGAAAAAGCAGAATCAGAACTATAAATATAGAGAACAAACTGAAGATTACCAGAGGGGAGGGGGTAGTGGGTTGGCAAAATGGGTGAAGGGAGAGGGAAACACAGGCTTCCAGTTATAGAATGAGTAAAAGTCACAGGAATAAAAAGCAAATAATAAGGAATACAATTAGTGCTATTCTAATAGCAATGTAACAGGACTCGGTAGCTATACTTGTGGTGAACATAAAATAATGTATAAACTTGTCAAAGCACTAAGTTGTAAACCTGAAAGTAGTGTAACACTGTGTGCCAACTATACTCAAAAATAAAAGTCAGTATAAAAAGTCATTAACAATAATTTCATTAGCATTTATTGCAGCTGGAAAAAATATTAATTTGTATGATAATACATTTAAAATATCTTAAGTTGTATCATTGGTTTGAAGCAAGCAGTATGTGCTTGCAAAAATAGTGTCTATCTATAAAGGAATGTTTGCATCTAACTGTAAAGGCAGGCATCACATAACTCGAATTTTATTGCAAAACAGTGTTTGTCATAATGCACCAAGACATCAAGGGTTCAGTCAAGTAAAAACTCAGCCAACTCTTCCTTTTCATTTTTTCCTTCAATAATCCACAGATTCTTTTATTGCTTTTCTAATCCAATCCAAAATACTATAGTAAATTCACCATTAAATTAATGAATATAATCATCTCTGAGATTCTTACATTAAAAAAGTAGTGGTAAAATGATCACTTTGATCACTAATTTTGAGTCGAACATGTTAAATATGTTGAATCATACTTAAACTGTACACTTCCTCAAGAACTTAACGTATTTTTTCCCTCTGTTTAGTACTGCTGTTTAACAGACTTAAAGGAATGTTATTGGGCTTAAAATTCCAGGTATTTTCCAGTTTAATTTTCCTGATATCAATGTGACTGTTTCCTCAGGTGCTGACAATGAAATGCTGGCAATAAAGTTACATTTCTTTTTAACTTTTATTAACTTTTTATTTATTTATTTATTTATTTAAAGATTTTATTTATTTGACAGGGAGAGACAGCCAGCGAGAGAGGGAACACAAGCAGGGGGAGTGGGAGAGGAAGAAGCAGGCTCCCAGCAGAGGAGCCTGATGTGGGGCTCGATCCCAGAACGCTGGGATCATGCCCTGAGCCGAAGGCAGACATTTAAGGACTGTGCCACCCAGGAGCCCCTAACTTTTTATTTTTGTTTAAGTTCTCATTTAAATTTCAGTTAGTTAACAATGTTATGTTAATATTAGTTTCAGGTGTACATAATGTGATTCAGCACTTTCATACAACACCGGTGCTCATCACAGCAGGTACACTCCTTAATCATCATTTCTCTTCACTCTGTCAATTCCTCTACTGTAACTGAAAAGATTGGCCAGAATATACTTGTTACTGAAAGAAGTTGAGGTAGAAGATTACTGATTCAAATCACTTTCTAAATGATACAGGATTATTTCATAACTTAATATAAGACACTCAGAGATAACACTTTTGGAATTCTGGAGTTTATATAAAAGTAATTAGAAATTTGCATTATAAACTCTTTTAAATAAGATGGTCCTTAATTATACAAATCAAGTTGAATGAAATTGAAATCACTTCAGGTCCATTCTCCTAAACATTTTACTTTACTGGATGGATCTAATTTTTAGCACATATATTTTTGATTTCATTAGTTTGATTTGAGAAATAAAACTCTGGGTAAATTTGAATAAAATTATTCCAAGATGTTAAGTTGTTGTCTTGTAAAAAACAGGTAGTCTATCAACTATGTACTCACATTGTTATCTTTGTGTATTATATGAGTCAAAAATAACACTATGGGTAAATAGTGTTTATTTACAATGTTTATTTCCTTTAGAATTTTTCCTTTGGACTCATTTACCCTTAATTCTCCTTTTCTAAATTATTCTCAAAACTTTTGTATTCAACTGCATTAGATTAAATTTGTCTATTACAATATTATAAAACATTTAGAAAGTTTTACCTCCACCCATCACTAGGTGGATTATCATAGTCTGAATACTGTTTTTTTCAATTTATGTTGCTAAGGATTCCAATGTCTGGTATGGAGAATTCAAACACAACTCATGAACCCAGTCAAAAATAGCCTTAAATTCAAAGCATCTAGTAATGTAAACATAAATATACTGCCTTCATATTTTGAAATTGAGCAACAAGGTGGACTGTTAATGTCTATACTCAGTTAAGGAATATTCATAGCAAAATAAAGTAATTTTTTATAGTCCATTATTATATCCCATAATAAAATAACAGTCTTTGGTATAATAGAATTGAGCATATGAAACAGAGCTAATAACTGGTTTGTGAAAGTATTATTTTTTTTTAAAGATTTTATTTATTTATTGGACAGAGATAGAGACAGCCAGTGAGAGAGGGAACACAAGCAGGGGGAGTGGGAGAGAAAGAAGCAGGAGCATAGCAGAAGAGCCTGATGTGGGGCTCGATCCCATAACGCCGGGATCACGCCTTGAGCCAAGGCAGACGCTTAACCGCTGTGCCACCCAGGCGCCCCTAGCGAAAATATTAATTTTGAGCCACTTCTCAAGTAAATAATAAAATTGTGTGTGTGTGATTTATACTAGAGTAAATAAAACAGAAAATTCAGATGTCACCAATGAATCTTCAGCATAAAGCACATATGAATTTCATGCCTTCCACTGATTTCCCTCCAAAGGGAGAAATGGGCATGTAGTTTACTTCCATTAAGACAAAGGAGCTCAAAGAATGCAATTTTCTTTCCCTCCTCCCTCCCCCACTTCCCCTCTTCTCTCTTCCCTTCCCCTTCCTTCCTTCCTTCCTTCCTTCCTTCCTTCCTTCCTTCCTTCCTTCCCTCCTTCCTCCCTTCATTCCTCCCTCCCTCTCTCCTCTTCCTCCCTCCCTTTCTTTCCTTCTGGGACTAAGTGTTTACCAAGTTTCTACCTTTTATTAAATACAAAAAATAAAAAGTCCATCCCTAAAAATTCCTATTCTATACTAAGTGATGAGCTTTATAACTGAATAACAGTAATGAAACTATTATTTTCTAAATTAGTTCATGTATTTTAAAATAGTACTGTTGGGGTGCCTGGGTGGCTTAGTTGGTTAAGCATCTGCTTTTGGCTCAGGTTGTGATCTCAGGGTCCTGGGAGTGAGCCCCACGTCCAGCTCCCTGCTCAGTGGGGAGCCTGCTTGTCCCTCTCCCTCTCTCCCTTCCCCCTGCTCATGCTCTCAATCTCTCTCAAATAAATAAAATCTTAAAAAATAGTAAAATAATACTATTAAATTTTAGACTTGACTTTGTCTAAGTAAATCAGATATTAAATAACACAGGCAGAATTTAAATATTTCTAACTGGACTTAATTTGGTAAAAGACTCTAAAGGTCTTTGTTTACAAACAGAGCTAACTAAATTATAATTGTTAAAATGTCAGATATCTTCAGGTTTCTGTCATTATGGTAAACAGTAAAAAAAACGGATGTAATAATCCTGAAAATTTAATTGGCTTTTCCAATAGTACTTGCTTTGGAAATATCTGTATTATAAGACTTTTTAATGGATATATTTCAAAATCAAACACAAACATGTTTGACAAGATAAATCATAGAGTGCTAGATTAGAAAAAGGTAGTTGCAGATCATGCTGTGTCAATTTTATTTCATAATAAAAAAAATCAAAGAATATCAGAGACTACTTCTAGGAGCAATGCAGGTTAGTAGCATAAGGAATACTACAAACTAAATCAGATTCTGCTGTTCCATGAATAACCTGAGCAGGATTAATTGAATGAAAAGAAATATATAAATATGACAAGTATAAAAAGTTGCTTTCTGTAAACATCTCTTTGATCTTAAAATCAGTGGTGAAATAAATCAAGGATGTGTTCTATAGCAGCAGCTCTGAGGATTACTCAAGCTTTCCTTGGTTTAGTTTAGTTTTGTCTGCAGGTTTGTATGTCTGTTTTCTGATTAAATATCAACTTACAGCAAATGGAGTAACTGCTATAAAGAGTTTTATCCTTCTCTCAATTTCTTCTTCCAGTTAGCATTACTATACTTTTTTAGATACTGTCTTAATCTTTAATTATTGTTCTATAATTGTCCTTGGGTGAAAACATCTGCTATTGCCTACTCATTTTTTTTTTCTCTGTTGCCTCAGATTCCCTGTGGACTATATTATGTCTTGTTGAGATTGCATTTTCTAGTTGCCTTTGATGGCTTTCTACTCCAAGGGTCCTACAAAGATCAGAATATCTAGCTGACTCATTTCCCGTGGCAATTAGGATACTTTTCTTTCTATGTTACTGTCATGAAATGATTTTAGTGAATGAGAGCTATCAAATTATTCTACTTTCACACTTCTGTTCTTTTAATGATTTAAAATAATGAAATGTCTGGGGTGCCTGGGTGGCGCAGTCGTTAAGCATCTGCCTTTGGCTCAGGGCGTGATCCCGGTGTTCTGGGATCGAGCCCCACATCAGGCTCCTCTGCTAGGAGTCTGCTTCCTCTCCCACTCTGTCTGCTTGTGTTCCCTCTCTCGCTGGCTGTCTCTGTCAAATAAATAAAATCTAAAAAAAAAATAATAAAAGTAAAATAAAATAAAATAATGAAATGTCTAATATAGCTTCTACTTATATTTAGTCTTTTGTTATCCTAATTTTTCAATGCCTTTTATAATCTGTTATTTAATTTCTATTATTAAAATACAAAGGATAATCATAAATTTCCTTCATTCCTTTTGAAAATATAAATTCTTCTTTATCAGAATTAGATTATAAAATAAAAATCTGTGAATCTAATCTGATATTTACCAGAAGTCAATTATTAATATTTATATGTTTTATTCCTGGTGCATATTTCATATTAACATAAAATTGTAGTTATAGTAAGGTTATTTTATCTTTATATAATAAAATTACCTATTTTATAATAAAATGGGATTTGCTTAATTATCTATAATAAAATATCATTGTTATAAAAATAATATATATTTGTATGCAAATTGTTGTTAATTATCACTATCATTTTCTCAAAAATGAGTAAACCAGAGATTAAAAGTATGATTATTATTTTTAATACTATTTATGTTTATATTTCTATAGAGACCATTTCTATATATATTATATCTAGATCAGAAGTATAATTATTGAAACTTTAAAAGTGAAAGCTGAGAGATATAAATTATTTATATTATTAATCTACAAAATTTTTGGCCTGTCTTATATGAAGCAATTTTATCTGTCCAATCTTTTCTAATAAAAATCTCTTTTAATTGTCTGTATTCTGTCAATCTTAGCCCAGTTCATACATTTCCTTTAAATCTCAGTCCAATCAACATTTGCACAGCAATATTTCCCTGTTAAGATAGTGTCAATCCCTTACTTTATAGGTTATTATAACACATCATTATGTTAAAACAGTACTTTTTATAGCTATAATTTCTATCTATTGCATGATTTTTCAATAACATATATTAGCTCCAGACAGAAGACTGACTATAAGCTATAAATTTGATCTAAGATTATCTACTATTCATTCACTCATCCATTTCTTTTTTTTAATGATGTATTTCCTGTGCCCAAAACATAGCTGCTGCTAAGTAAGTACTTGATGAAAGAATGAGAATATCTAACTGACCTTGAGATAGGATCAAGAATGGCATTATCATTTGTTTCACAAGTTAAACATTTTAGTCAGTTTCATTTTAACAATGCTGGGTCCTTTGCATTATTACATATTTTTTGAATCAGCCTGTCAGTTCTTTCAAAAAAGCTTGTTGAGATTTCTATCTGGATTTTGTTGGTTCTTTGTGTCAATTTGCAGAGAACTGACATCCTAACAATATCAAAACTTCTAGTCAATGAAAATGGTAAATTTTCCTTTTATTTAGGTAATTTTTTGAGCAATATCCCCATAATTTTTAGAAAATAATTCATATTTTAAATTTAATCCTAAGTATTGTTATACTACTATAAATGATATTTTATGTTATTTTAATGTTATTTTGCAGTTATCACTATTGCATAAAAATACAAATGATTTCTGGGGTGACTGAGTGGCTGAGTTGGTTAGGCACCCAATTCTTGATTTCAGCTCAGGTCATGATCTCAGGGTCCTGAGACTGAGCCCCACATCAGGCTCTGTACTCAGTGGGGAGTCTGCTTGAGATTCCCTTCCCCTCCTACTGCCCCTCTCCCTGCCTGCCACACTTTCTCTCTAAAATAAATAAGTAAGATCTTTAAAAACATAAAAGTAATTGAAAACAGGGTTTTGAAGAGGTATTTGCACACCCATGTTCAGTGCAACATTATTCACAGTAATCAAGAGGTGAAAGTAACCTAAGTGCCAATCAACAGATGAATGGATACGCAAATGTCCTATATACATAAAAGGATTATTATTCAGCCTTAAAAATAAGGGAATCCTACCATTTGTGACAACATGGATGAACCTAGAAGATGTTATGCTAAGTGAAATAAGCCAAACATAGAAAAACAAATACTACATGATATCAATTATATGAGGAATCTAAAATAGTCAAACTCATAGTAGTAGAGAGTAGAATGGTAGTTGCCAGGAATGGGGGGAGGTATTGGTCAAAGGGTACAAAGTTTCAGTTACACAAAATGAATAAGTCCTGGAGATCTATTATACAGCATACAGACTATAGTTAACAATATTGTCTTGTATATTTAAGTCCCTGAAATGTGCTAAGAGGATAGATCTTATGTTGTGTTCTTACCACACACACCCTCCTCTTCCTCCTCATCATAGTAATAGTAATAATAGAGAGGGTGAGAAACTTTTGGTGGTAACAGATATGTGTATGGTATAGATTGTTGTGGTAGTAGCATGGGTGTATATACTTATTTCCCAAGTCTTCAATCTGTGTTCATTAAATATGCACAACTTTTTGTATTTCAATCATTTCTCAATAAAGTGGTTTAAAAAATACAAGTAACTATCATTTCTAAAGACTCATGTAACCTGAAGAAAAATTAAAATGAAGAGGTAATACTATTTGTGAGTAGAGTTTTGTTTCTTACTTTCTAATCTCTATATTTTTTATTTCTTCATCTTACCTCTCTTAAATGGATAAAACTTTCAGTACAAGATTGAATTGGTTGTAATCTAAAAGGAAAGTCTTTAAGCCTTCATCATTAAGTATGACATAGTTAAAGCTTTTCCAAAGTGTTCTTCATCGGGTTATGTTTTTGTTTTTTTTTTAAACCAATCCAGGGAACAGTAAATGCCAATGCCCTTGGGAAGCAAAAAGTTTGTACTGTAAAACAGAAGTCCAGATGGGACTGGATACAGTGGATGTGACAGTATTTATGTGTTTTTTAGTGTATATTATTTTTAAGTATTACCTATTTTTAATTGCTAAGTATGCATATTCATTTATCATTTAGCAAGCTTATTATACTTCCTTATTGGTTATAACCACTTATTCTCATTGGATTATATAAACATTACCTGTAATCTTTAAATATTTTTTTCATGTTCATGATTAATATTTTTCTTCTCTAATCAAATTGGTTAAAACTTTTAGAACACTGTGGAAATCTTGTTTTATTTCCAACTTGAATGTATTCATTTCTCGTTTCTCTACCTAAATTTTAGATAGTGAGACTTTATCACAGTAAGGTAATGATGCTTATTAGGAATGCTGCAATTTTTCATTTCCCTCTGAATAATGAAGCCAGTATGCTAATAATATATATATTTTTTTATTTTCCCAAATTGTAATGGTATGAATGATTAGGATTTATGTTGCCAACAAACAACTACTACTAGTTTCTTTTTGGTGAAATAACCTTATTCTACAGTTTGAGTGCTATTGTGCACAGTTCTTAACAAAATGTGAAGAACTTAGAATAAATACATTTAGTGTGTCCCTGCTGAACAAATGTAAAATTTCATTTGCTTCATTTATTTTTCTATGAGATAAATATACCTTATTGAATATGAATTAATTTTTGCCTCTTATTCTCCAGATTTCATCTGTAAAATCACTTCTTCAGGCAAGTCTTTTATAACTCTCAGGTTTAATGTATGTTTCACAGTGATTTGTTCTTACTGGACTTTAAACTTGAGAGCACATGGCATACAAGCAAATTTATAAGCACTTATGCAAGTAATATTTACAGTATAAAGCTCAGGAGTGCAAAAGCCAGGCATATTTGTTCACCATGTACTACCAATGACTAGAAGACTTTTTAAAGTACTTTTTAACTTAGAGACAAATGAAAGAATTCATTTACGGTCATGCACTGCTCCTGAGAATCTCCCTGTCTCTTCTTTACATGACTTGAATAATAAATGCTCAAAGGTTTAATATACCAATGTACATATGCTTTGCTTTTAGGGACTTTATGATTGTATTGAGAAAGAGAGGATTGGTGCTAAGGACCTTGACAATCTCAAAAATTAATTCTTGGGTAGGTGTGATTATATACATGGATTTCCAGTCTGTACAAACCATTAGACCCTAACATAAGAAAGGAGTAGTGTGAGAAGACGACTCTCTGAGTAATTAATCTTGTAGCTGTGTTTTTAAGTCTAGCTCAAAGTCACTAGTCTGTACTTAGTGGCTTTTACAAGTATCCCTTTAGGTCACTGTGAATGTTTATCATATGGGTATATATTTTAAAACCCAAGACACGATAAAACAAAACCTTGGCAGAGTCTAAGAATGGATGGATTTCGCTAGACTCTCATGGATATCACAATCCACTCCAATATGGTTGTAAATTTTTAAAATAATTTTAACAGAGTTAAATATCATTGATTATCTTCTATTGCATGTAAGGACAAAAATAAAACTATATCTAATATAAGAGCAAAAGTAAAATGAAAGATTGTTTTACTGAAATTAAAACAACCTATATATTTTTTAGGGAAATTTTAAGTGTGTATATGTACATGGCTCTGTGTGGGGGGATGTGTTCGTATACCAAGATCAGGATAACTGGCATGCTAAACATTATCTGGATGATAACATATTTTTTATAATGGAATTTAAAGAAAATATAACCAAATATGAATAGTATAAATTAAAAATAATATCCATACTTATACTTTTATATGTTCGTATCCTTTTTAGGTAAAGCCTACCCCTGTATAATTTCTGATTGTTGCTAAGTCTTATTGATTGACATTACTTATTCAATAAACTTGATGTGTAACATTGTAATTTTAAGGTGTATAGTGTGTTACTTTGATATACGTATACATTGTAATATGATTGCTGATGTAGTGTTATCACATTACATAATAATAGTACAATACTATTGTCTATGTTCATCATACTGTGCTGAATCAATTTTGATATACATAGTATAATTATGAAATGGCTAATATTATTCAAAATATACATATAGGATTTTTGTACATTTTCAATCTTATTCTGCTTTTTTAAGCAATAATTTATATATAAATAGCAAAAATGTGAGAAAAATAAGAGCAAAGATGTAAGAATTATTTTATAGCTTGGATATACTTTTGTTTTGTTTCTCACAGTGAAATTTTAAACTTTGATCTCAAGGTGTAAATGTATGAAAATGCTAAGTAGGACTTCTTGTTGTGAAAGACAAGATATGTCTATTAATATACCATAATTATATTGAGAGAATACCCCATTTGAAAATGTTAACCTTCACAGTTGAGATACATGGACTTACATTAATTAATTTTCCAGTCACTTGTTTCCGTTACTGAGTTTTATCCATGACCTACACACCTTTTCCAGTTTTTCTTATTAAAAATTGATTTTCAAAGTATAATAAAAGATGAATACAAAGTCATTTGCTGATTGACTATAAGCACATTAATATAACTGAGCCAAAACTTCCAAATTTCTGTTGGAATTAAAATTTATAAAGTATCTTTTTATAGTTCCTTTCACTAAGGCACATACAACATCTATATCAAATTTGTATTGCTAATTCAAGACTAATTTAATCACCAAACCTACAGTGTATCCTGGCAAGCCACATAAATAGATTCATTAATTGACTGAACATTAGAAATAAATATTCATCTTTTTTTCTTTTGTGACTTTATTTAGAAAGCAAAAGTCAGTGACAGTCAATTATCATAATTAAATTTGTATTAATATATTACCCTTCATCAATTATCTACTGATGTGAATATTTTTTTTGAATTAGAAACATAATCTAACATTTAAAAGAAACTTATTCTCTTCAACAGAAAGAAGTTCCCAAATATAACAAAGACACCATAAGTACATCTCCTCTGAAATATCTTGTTTAAATAACAGATTCACTGTAAATCCCTCCCCCCTCCAAGCTCTCTTTAAGTGTAGGGACTTAGAATTAAGTATAGTTAAACGAGAAACCAAGTGAAAAGAAGTTCCTGCCCCAAATCACTCTTTCATGGGGAGGGTGTAGGGAGGCAGTATTTGCAAACAGACCCTGCAGGCTGCTAGGGATATAAAATTGACCAAAACACAAAAAGGGTCTTTCCTTCACAAAGCATGAAAATTAATCACTGAGACCACTATTGGATTTAATATATGACACATATAGTGTATGAACTGTGGTAAGCAAAGTGAATGAGAGTGTATGACATGGAAACTTCTAGGATAAATATAACAAAAGAGAAAACACTGTAAAAGAAACACCTAAATTGTGCTATATTACTGTAATGCTTATTGTGCTATTATGCAATATTGTAAAACATATTATTTTACCAATTATCAAAGAGTAACAGCATGCATTTCAAAAATGAAATATAATATATATACATGTTCTTAAAAAAACACCTGTTAATGTAGGCCTTTAAGTTTTTCCTTTAAAAAAAAAAAAGATTTATCCATCCATTTTCAGAGAGAGAGGGGAGGAGGGAGAGGGAGACAGAGAATCCCAAGCAGACTCCCCGCGGAGGAGAGCATGAGGCAGGGCTCCGTCCCACCACCGGAGACTATAACCTCAGTGGAAATCAAGAGTTGGATGTTCAACCTACTGAGCCACCCAGGAGCAACCTAGCATCTTTTTTTTTTTTTAAATCATTTTTACGAAGACATTTTACACTGTGTAAATTAAAATAGATGCAATCTTTTCATTTATTTCAGCTTTGAATACCAAAAGCAAAGCAAATCCTCATTTGCTTTTTATCTCCTTAAGATAATAAAGACAACCAAACATAAAACACTCCACGCCAAGCTTTCAGCCTTGTTTTCAACTGCCATTGTGCAAAAAGAGCTAAGAGGAATCGAGAAGCAGAGTTAGTTAGAACACAGCACTGGATCTGCATTGTAGCTAAAACCCTAAAACTCTTCTGTGTAGCTTATAACATGATGGGAAAATATCAGCCAAGGTCAATGGTGAGAAGCAGTGAAAACTGGTTGCTTTTTACAAACTTTTACTATAGACCTAGCATTGCAGGGGGAAAGGAAGTAATAAAAACATATTTTAAATTCACAGATATTTTGTTAATTTTCATGACAAAATTTTATATTTAATCTTCCCTTCATATTTTAGATTATAGCTGCATAACACACAGGAATACTGAAAATTGTATTATCTTGTTATATTCATTATTGATGGAGTAATTTTTATATTTTTTTCATTGCTAGACTCGTAGCAACTAGAAAAGTACTCAGCTTATAACAGGAATTAATAAACATCTGATGAATGAATATAGTACAAAATATATAACAGAATGCTAATCATTTCACATAAAACCCTGACTCTTTTAATCCCTATCTCCCTGAGCTAATCATATTTAAACTGCAGCATTTGCTTCCACTTTCTCTTTCATACATACACACAGAAATTACATAGACAGTTTGTTTTTTCATCATCATAAAAGCTATCTATTTTTTTATTAAAGATTTTATTTATTTATTTGACAGAGGGAGAGACAGCCAGTGAGGGAGGGAACACAAGCAGGAGGAGTGGGAGAGGAAGAGCAGGACAGGGAGCTGATGTGGGGCTCGATCCCAGACCCCTGGGATCAGGCCCTGGGCCGAAGGCAGATGCTTAACTACTGAGCCACCCAGGCGCCCCTAAAAGCTATCTATTTTTTTCTCTAAATTGTTTTCCCCTGATTACTAGGGGACCTGAGTAAATTTTCACGTTGTCAGCGTTTTTATTTACTATTCTATAGATTTCCTATTCATGTTTTTCCTATATCCTATTCGATATTTTATGGATTTATTTCTTGTAAATATGTAAAAGCTACTTGGTACGTGCATTATAAACATACTTCTTCCAACTCTTTCACCGCTGTTTTGATTTTTATAAATGGTGTACACTAATTTCTAAACATACAATTTTGTGTGTCTACCTCTCAACTAAGGTCTTTTTCACAATTGGTATCATATATTATCATCTCACACATATACTTGGATCGATTTCTGGATTAGCTAAATAATCTATTATTATGCCAATATCATTTCTGTTGCATTACACAGATGGTCCTTCACCTTGTTTTTAATTTCCTTGACTTTTTAAAACCTTTTATTATTCTGATGAACTTCAAAATTATTGTGTACAATTAAAAAATAAAATCTTGCTGGGGCATCTGGGTGGCTCAGTTGGTTAAGCGTCCACCTTTGGTTCAGGTCATGATCCCAGGGTCCTGGGATCAAGTCCCGCATCAGGCTCCTTGCTTAGCAGGCAGTCTGCTTCTCCTTCTGCCTGCCTTCTCTCTCAAGTAAACAAAACCTTTAAAAAAAAAATAAAATCTTGCAATTTGGGTTGTAATTACTTATATTTAAATACTGATATGCAGAGAATTGATGGTCTATGAATTTAAATCATCCTAACCAAGGATATTCCATTTCTCCTTTTATTTTCACATCTTGTTTTCTAGTCCCCATTACAGTGTAATAGTTGTTTGCATCTTATATCTGGACATTTCATAATTTTTGTTACTATGTTGAAAGCGCTTTTTCCCCCTTTTATTATGATGTGTTTATTGCTATGGAGAAACACTAGCTATTGATCTTTACACACTTAATTCAATATAGAATATACCTCAATACAGACAAACATTTTACAAATTTATCTCAAATGTTGATTTATACTTTTTAAACAAAGCTTACTATGGTAAAATGAAATCATATTTATCTCCATTGCATTACTTCATTACATGAAATTATAGCTTTAACTCAATCATAAATAATAATTTTAATAGTGAGTTACTCTCAATTACCCAAGTTTATTAAAATAAATTTAGTGTTTTTTTCCTTTGAAATGAAATGTTCTTTTGATTTTCTAAGTAGTTTTTATGAATTATTTACCTTTATTACTTTCTCATTTTATTAAGTAGGAAACTTGCTAAAGATTACCAGATGCCTTTTTAGCATTCATAGATATGACTATTTGCCTTATTTTCTCTAGCTTTTTTAATGGGAAAAATTGTGTCAATAAATTTTATACTACCAGATAACTATTAAAATCAAGGGATAAATACAATGTTGTCAATATTTACTATTGTTAGTTATTTTACTCAATTTTTACATTTTATTTAGAATAGCTGGTATACTTTTTGTGGAGGTTCCATGTATATTTTCACTACTTTTATAAATAATTTGGGGATATTTCACCTATTTTTTTTCTTCAAGTTTTAATTTAAGTTTCAGTTGGTTAGCATACAGTATAATATTAGTTCCAGGAGTAGATTTAGTGATTCGTCACTTACATACAACACCCAGCGCTCACCATAAGAAGTGACCTCCTTAATGCCCATCACCCATTTAGCCCATCCTCCTGCCCACCTTCCCTCCAGTAATCCTGTTTGTTCTCTCTAGTTAAAAGTCTGTTTCCTGGTTAGCCTTTCTCTCTCTCTCTCTCTCTTTTTTTTTTCCATATGTTCATCTGTTTTGCTTCTTAGATTCCACATGAGTGAAATCATATTTGTCTTTCTCTGACTTATTTCACTTAGCATAATACTATTCTTTAGCTCCATCCACATCCTTGCAAATGGCAAGATTTCATTCTTTTTGATGGCAGAGTAATATTCCAGTGTGTGTGGTGTGTGTGTGTGTGTGTGTGTGTGTGTGTGTGTGTGTGTTGTTAATAATGCTGCTATAAATTTCCGGGTACATGTATCCCTTTGAATCAATATTTTTATATCCTTGGGGAAATACCTAGTAGTGCAATTACTGGATCATAAGGTAGTTCTATTTTTAGGTTTTTGAGGAACCAACTGTTTTCCAGAGTGACTGCACTGGTTTGCATTCCCACCAACAGTGTAAGAGGGTTCCCCTTTCTCTGCATCCTCACCAACATCTGTTTTTCCTGACTTGTTAATATTAGCCATTCTGACTTCACCTATTTTTTATTTTAGAATGTTTTTAAAAGCATGGTATTACATGATTTTTAAGAAGTTCTGTGGGAACTCAACTACTGATAATGCCATTATAATGTCAAATGTCTAATCCTATTTCTAATACCACCTGTGACTATTGCTCTACTCAATGGGAATAATTTGGATAAATTTATATTATGCTGTGAAATTTCAAGTTCTTCTAAATTTTAGTGAGATATAGACTGTATAAACCTGACATAAAAAATCTCTAATAATCATTAAGAGCTATAAAATGCTTTGTATCACATAAAATAAAACCCTAGTTCCAGTTTAAATAGAAATTTTAAGCAGTATGGTTCTAATAATTGTCTGTGAATTAATATTCCCTGTAAATATCTGGACTTTTCAGAAGCTTGAACTTACCTCATCTAGTTGATCAGATTCTGCAAAGTTGACCCAAAGTGATGCTTTTCACATACACACCTTTTGAAACTGTTGTCCTATAAATAAAATAACACTGAAAATTAGTCAGAAGAAAATGAGATTTTTGTGATATGAACATCACATTTTTCATACTAATAGGCAAACAAACATATACAATATAAATTCTCAATAAATATTTAGTTAAGCATTAATGAATGTGAAAGAAATTTATCTAATGCAACCCCAATAAGTAGTAACATGTGATTTTAAGTATAGTAGTCTGCAGAACTTTATTGGTTAGACTCAAGAATCAGTTTCAACTTTATACCATTGCTCAGAGAAAGGCTTAACTCAATTTATGGGTCTTTTTTTTTTTTTAACTTTTGACATCTTTAATTGTAACCACCAAGGGTCAAAGTGTATTTTCTAGGAATTGATGACTGTCCAGATAGAAGTAATAGTTTGCAATACAGATAAAGGTTGCTACCAGTAAGCCCTGGGAATGCCCTTTCCCAAGGTTAGCATGACTTTTTTTTTTTTTTTAAGATTTTATTTATTTATTCAACAGAGATAGAGACAGCCAGCGAGAGAGGGAACACAAGCAGGGGGAGTGGGAGAGGAAGAAACAGGCTCATAGCGGAGGAGCCTGATGTTGGGCTCGATCCCACAACGCCGGGATCACGCCCTGAGCCGAAGGCAGACGCTTAACCGCTGTGCCACCCAGGCGCCCCAGCATGACTTTTTTGTTACATATCTCCTTGTGAGAGTCTCAGAGGCAATAGGGTACATCCAAATTGGTATAATGTAATGCAGTCAGTCTTAAGGAGGGAGCCAAGAGTGGCATGACCAATAACTGAATATATTGCTCTAAGAAAACACCACAGTTGCTGAAGCTGATTTGCTAACTAGGGCTACCATTCCCTTCAAATCAATGAGCTAATATTCCCTAAGCTCTCTAGGCAACCTAGGAATCTGCTTTTTATGTCCAACTTAGGATGAATTTCAAAGGGGGATATTTCTATGTATGAGTCACAAAATCACATTTTTTTTTTCTAAAGTGGAATTGTTAACCTGTGGAATCGTTCTTTCCTGTAAAATTACTGTCTTGCCATTTCTTTTTATAAAATATTTCATTTAACATGCACTAATCTAGCAATCAGTTTAAGCTACGAGGTACTGAATGCAAAAAGAATTTTGAAATAATTTGTAAATCAGAACGTTAGACACATTCCCAAACAGAAATATTATAATAAACTTAATATTGTTGATTAAGTCTATTTCACAATCTTGGTATTTGATTCCTGAAAATAAGTGAAAATACTCTAAAATTTTGCTAGCAATTCTAAATTTCTAGATTAACATTATGGAAGCACTCATTATTTGTGTGTGGGGGGGATACTTTTATTCACATCTTAGCCTTTTCTGTATTCTAATTGGGAATGTGCTACAAAAGACTCTTCTACACTTTTTCTATTAGAGGGATTTGAAAAAATAATAGGACGGTACATTGTCTTAGTTGACAGCATAATTGTTACATTAGTAAATAGTGCACCTTTGTGTAGTAGCCACCGTGAAGAACCTATGTGCCACAGTACACACAGGAAGCCACTGGACATGATAGAGAAGTAAATATGTAAATCTTAAGATGCATAAATCTATCCCCTCCATAATTTTCTGTGGTAGGTACTGTGTCTACTGCACAGTGAATGAGTTGGAAAAAATACTTTGTTAAATTTCTTTTTTCTTTATACTACTACTGTTCATACAGTGGTCCTGACCTGGAGTTACCCTGAATATTTTCAAATCATATTAGTATACCTAGTACTTTGATCATCTAAATATTTATTTCAAAAGCAGTCATTTATTACAATGTAAAATTCAGTAGCCCTCAATTCTTGACATAACCCACCAGCTACAACTGATTGCCTAGACATAAGCCCCAATCCAAGCTGGACTACACCTTCTCTTCCTTACATATTTTATTACTTTATCTGGATGGAAATTCACAAAAATTCTCTCTCCAGTGGACGAATCTGTAGTTTTTTTTCAGCCCTGTCAGTTGTTATATTTTTTTACTTAAGAGGATAAAAGGAGAATAGAATTAAATATGAAATCAAGGGGGGAAAAAAGGAAGAAGAAAGAAGAGTAGAAAGAGATAAGAGAGAAGAGGAGAGAATAGAAATTAGGGCAAACACAGAAACAGGAAGAAAACAGCAGGCCAATTTACTGACCATTACTTGTCTAATGTCTCACCATAGTCCCTGGAACAGAAAAGAGCCATAATAAAAATGTGTTGAATCAACGAACAAAAAATGAGTGAAGAGGCTAATGACAGTGTTTGAGCTTTGCTTCAGTCTTCCTGAGGCCCACTCCACTACTTAGATTCTGCAAGCACCTAAGAAAGCCAATTGGTTGCTCTTGTTCTAGTATGGGGAAATTGGAATACCTACCTACCCGGTGTATGCCCACACATACCTCTTGAGTCATAGAGAATGGTGCAAGAGAAGTGTAATTAGAAAAACTTGCCCACTGATTCTGACACTTCTAGGTAAGATGTACATAATTAAAATAAAAATTGTAAAATATTTTATCCTCCTTGATGTCTACATATATTCAAACACTGTTGTATAGTGTAGCACTTGAGTTTTTTTTGTTGGTTTTTTTTTAAAAGATTTTATTTATTTATTTGACAGAGATAGAGACAGCCAGCGAGAGAGGGAACACAAGCAGGGGGAGTGGGAGAGGAAGAAGCAGGCTCCCAGTGGAGGAGCCTGATGTGGGGCTTGATCCCATAGCTGGGATCACACCCTGAGCCGAAGGCAGACGTGTAACGACTGAGCCACCTAGGTGCCCCACACTTGAGTTTTTTCAAAAATGTAATTTCATTCACTGTTAAACACAATCACTTGATATAAAGTCCACCGAAATAAGCAGAACAGTCATTCTAAAAAACTTTAACCAATTTACATTTGGTATAAATTCAGTATAAACCCTCCATGTAAAATTAAATGAGCATTTCCTAAGCTGTTTCAGAAAATTTTAAGAGTTAACATTTATAAGTAACTATTATAAAGTTAATAGTTTGTAGATATGATCAGGGTATGATCATCAATTGAGGTATGGAAAATGTTACTTACTAAATCCCCATTGTGGAGATTTAAGATATATTTTTAAGATAGTAAAAGAAAAAAAGAGTTTAAACAAATATTTAATTTACTTAACCATTAAACAAAAGAAATAATACATTCTATGCTAGTTTTCTACTCCCACTGAAATGCATATTAATAATACCATAGCCTACAATGGCACTTTGAATTATAAAGAAAAGATGTTTAAGTATTTGACTGAAATTATCTCTATTTTGTTTTATTTTATGAAGACTTTACTTGCCTTGAGAGAGTTAAAGAATTTTTACAAAAGGTTATTTAGCATATTTTTTGTACTATAATTGATTTGAACACTGACTTTAAACTTTATTGGCATCAAGATTATTTTAGAATATGGGTATTTATCTCAGAATTTCAAATTTCTAAGAGGTCTAATATAAAGCATTTTGCTTTTATAATAGTTTACCTCTGTTAATATTGACTTGAAATACTCTGCTTCTATTCCTTCTTTAAATATAAACAGATGTACCACAAATCTGTTTAGAAGCTAAAGCTTCAATTAAATTTAATGATTTTTCTCTGTAGCAAAGGATGGAGGGCAGTTTCTAAATGAAGAAGATTCCTATCAAACTTAATTACTTCCTCTAGTACATGTTACATTATAGGTGATACAGATGTAACTATCCAACAAGGTAGTCTACTAATTTTATTGCCTAATAAAGTTGAGGTGTAGACTTTTAAATAAGGCAACCTGTATTTTAATTTAACACACCCACCCAGAGAGGTTTCTTCCTCCCCACCCCGTGGTGACCATATTAACCTGTTCATTTTAGACTGCATTGTTTTATATGCATATATATACACACATATGTGTATATATAAAAATCTGTTATATTTGTATATAATTATTACTATTATATATTAGTAATATAACTATAATTTATATATACATAGATATATCTACATATATATCTATGTCTATATCTATATAAAACTCTTTTTAAGTTTAAGTTAGAATGCAGTTTGTTCTATTTGTAGTGTTGGCAGGATGAGATAAAAGCTTAAAGCAGCCACTATAAAGCTGAGTTAGCCTTCCTTGTGGCTTCGTATGGCTATGATGTCTGTAAATGCCTGGATATTTGCTCTCTTCACCTGAGTTACCCGCAGAAATAAACATTGAGAAAGAAATTTACTTCAAGCTTTTTGGGGTCCACAAGTAAAGGAAGGAAAGGAAGCCAATAAAGGGCACATGGTTAGGGAGGCCCAATCCTACCAAGGAACTTTGAGAGGGAGCTTGAACATTTAGCTATCTTACCAGAGGGAAATGGAATATTTATTTGCCAACTACTATCAGTCATTGGTTGAAACCCACTCATGGAGTATATAAACTGTCCTTTGAAAGTACAATGGAGGGATCAGATAAATCACCAGACACTAGGTTTCAAGTGTTTGAAACTGGAAGTTTTTTTGCTTAGTGTTCATAGATACAGTTAGGACCAAGAATATATGGGAAGGTCACTGAGAATGTCTCCTCCAGTTAGTGACTGGAGCTCTCTTCTCTGCATGATACAGAATTCAGTCAGGCTGTCCTACAAGACGGTTCCAAAATGGAGGCTAAGTGCAATCAAATCTTATCAAAACATTTTACTGGACATCTATGCCAATACCACCATAATTTATCTAATTTATATTTTATTTGAGAAAGACTATGCAGAAAGATAAAAGAGAATCTGATGAGGAAGGAGAATAAGCTTCCAGTACTACATTTGAAGAATTGCATATGAAAATAGAAATCTTTCATATTCTCTAAATTTTGGTACATGCTAAAGTATTTTCTGTTACCTTCTTAATTATTGCTCTAATTTCTTCTATGAACAGATTTTTAGTTAAGTATTATTTAAACACATTCAACTTATGACTGTCTTTAAACTCACATTGACCTCTTGATCCATATTTCCTAGGCTGTAATTCCCTCTGCTATAACCACTTTTGTAGCCCCAGGTTCCAGAAATAATGAATGGTTAACAACTCAGTTATTACTTGGGAGTTCCTTTCTGCTATATCAAGCTGAGTTGATATTTATAGAGTTATGTGAGATCTGAGTATGGCGATTTATAATGACACGAGGAAGTAGGACACTTTAAATTGAGGCAGTCTAATTAGATTTAAAGATTTGGGTTTGGAGAGGAAGCAAGAGAATGCCTCCTATATTGTTATTGGCAGTAGAAACTGAGATTATTTTCAAAGGGCAATTTAACAACAGTGCTCAAAACCACTGGCTCATCTAATCCACTGGTAACAATTTAGCTGAATAATGTATATGCCTATGTCCACAAATATGTACTTTGAAAGATGTTTTCTGCAATATAGTTTGTATAGCTAAACATATCTAAAACGACTTAAATCAATAATAGAACAGTAAAACATATCAACGTAATCAAAGAAAAATGTCGAAACATACAAGTTTAAAGAAAAGTTAAATTTTTAAAACCTGATAACAATGTCCAAAATATACATACTGTTATCTATAAAATATGCATTATTAAGTGTAAAAAGTAAAATGCATTAAAAATATGCTTAGATCATTTCTATTTGTGTAATTACAAAAAAAAAGATAAAAACATGCCTTTATTTGAGTTGATTCAGAGTCAGGGATAGGAGAACAGAGATTTCAACTCTGTATTTCAAAACTTTCCATATTGATTTTTTGTATCATATGCATTCATATAATTTATATGAAATACACTAAATCTCAAAGGATTATTCAGTTTTAATAAATTTCCATCCAGGTCACTATAGGAGGTACATTCCAGATCAAGATATGAACTATAGTGTATTCAAAGTCTTCATCTGTTTTGAAAGGACAATTAAGACTCTGATAGTTTTATTATACCACCAAATAAAAATGATGTCATATGAATTATAGGAATACATAATACATAAAAATAAGTTCCTTTTGGAAATTTTCACTTGAGTTAACTTAACAATGCCAAAATTTAAATTTAAAGCAAAATATGCACTATAAAACTAAAGATTCTAACAGGGTTGTAAAGTTACTGTAACTAATTTAAATAGGATATGTAGCATCAGTATTACATTGGTCATATTTAACTCTGGAGACGGAATTTTTTTAAAACCATCTTCCACTTTCAAGCTTCCATAATTTCCATTAACCTTTTAATTTTGAAATAATAAAAGGGATTTTCTTTTTCCCTTTGGTGCATTTGTACCATTACCCTCCTGGATTATTAAAATGTCATAGAAATGTCATTTATTAGTTTATCCTGCCTCATTACACAAACATAAATGTCAGTTGAGCAAATTCAACCAATCTGCCTGCTTCCTGCTTGTGTGCATCCCATTTTTGGGGATGCACCTTCACTGGCTGGGTCAACATAACATGCCAGTGAAAACGATGTATGGCTATTTGTTACCTTGTTGTTGAGATTGCAAATACTGCTAATAAAAGTCTCAGGACAATTTATTAAAAAATGACCACAAGAATGTGAAACACATTATTTCATATTATTTTTCCTTCTATTAGAGACTCATAGGATTATTGAATCCACACTGGAAGATAGCATATTAAGCCTTAGATTATACTACAGCACCCTAGATGACTGCGAAATCATGCATGGCTCCTGGGGATTCACTGTGAATTTTATATGGCACTTGCTATTTCATAGTAAAGACACTGTCCTACCTTATAAAAAAAAAAAAGTTTTGCTTGTTTGATTATTTAACTGAACTGCTAGATTTAAGAAGAGCATGAGACTAGATATTTTATACTCAGGAAGATAGCTACCAAAAAATAGATAAACAGAGATACAAGTAATGAAACATATGTGCAATTTAAAAAATATATTTCTTGCATAAAGTGTCAAGCAACTGAACCAGAATACTCTACTCAGCAAGGCTATCATTCAGAACAGAAGGAGAGGTAAAGAGTTTCCCAGACAAACAAACACAAGTTAAAGAAATTCAACACCACTACACCAGACTTACAGGGAATGTTAAACGGACTCTTCGAGTGGAAAGGAAAGGCCAGAAGCAAGAGTGAGAAAAGTAAGAAGCACAAAAGCAGTAAAATTAAGTATATCTACAAAAGTCAGTCAAGGGATTCATAAAATAAAAGGACGTAAAGTAGGATACTACATAACTAAAGTACGGGGTAGAGGTACGTAAAAATTTAGTCCTTTTAGAAAGGTTCAAACTTAAGTGATCATTGAGTTAATATGGATTGCTATATGCATAAGATGTTATATATATAAACCAAATGGTAATCATAAATCAAAAACCAGTAATAGATATACAAAAGAGTAAAGAGAAAAAAAAAATCCAAGTATATCACTAAAGAAAGCCCAAACTATCAGAGAAAAGAGCAAGAGAAGAAAGGAACAGAGAAGAACTACAAAAACAACCATAAAACATGTAGCAAAATGGTAATATATACATACCTATCAATAATTATTTTGAATGTAAATGGACTAAACACAATAATCAAATGATATAGGGTGACAGAAAGGATAAAAACTCAAGACCCAGCTATAAGCAGCCTATAAGATACTCACATCAGACGTAAAGACACGTGCAGATTGAAAGTAAAGTGATGGAAAAGCATTTATCATGAAAATGGAAGTGAAAAAAAAAAAAAAAAGCCAGAGTAGGAATACTTACATTAAGCAAAACAGACTTTAGAACAAAGACCATCTCAAGAGACAAAGAAGGATACTATGTAATCATAAAGGAAACAATCCAACAAGAATATATAACAATTGTAAAAATTTATGCACCTAACATGGGAACGTCCGAACACATAAAGCAGTATTAACAAACATAAAGGAAGTAATTGATAGTGATACAATAATAGCAGGGGACTTTAACACCCCACTCACATCAATGGATAGATCATTCAAACAGAAAATTAGCCAGTAAACACATTGCAACAGATAGAGCAAGCAGGTATATTCAGAGCATTCCATCCTAAAACAGCAGACTATATGTTCTTTTAAAGTGGACATGAAACTTCCTCAGAATAGATCACATGTTATCAACAAACTCAAATTTCAACAAATTAAAAAAGATTGAAGTCATACCATGAATCTTTTCTAACCACAATGCTATGAAACTGCAAATCGGCCATAAGAAAAAAACTGGATGGGGCACCTGGGTGGTACAGTGGTTAAGCGTCTGCCTTCGGCTTAGGGCGTGATCCCGGCATTGTGGGATCGAGCCCCACATCAGGCTCCTCCACTATGAGCCTGCTTCTTCCTCTCCCACTCCCCCTGCTTGTGTTCCCTCTCTCACTGGCTGTCTCTATCTCTGTCGAATAAATAAATAAAATCTTAAAAAAAAAAAAGAAAAAGAAAAAAACTGGAAAGAACACAAATACATGGAGGTTACATAACAATGAATAGGTCAGCCAAGAAGTCAGAGAAAAAAAATACATAGAGACAAATGCAAATGAAAACACACTGATCCAAATATTTGGGATGCAGCAAAAACTGTTCTAAGAGGGCATATTTAGCAATAAGGCCCTACATCAAGAAGCAAGAAAAATCTCAAGTAAACAACCTATCCTTACAGCTAGAGAACTGGAAAAAGAACTACAACAAACAAAACACAAAACCAATAGAAGGAAGGAAATAATAAAGATTAGAACAGAAATAAACAAAATAGAGACTAAGAACACAATAGGACACATCAATGGAATCAGGAGCTGGTTCTTTGATGAGAGAAACAAAATTGATAAACTTTAGCCAAAATTACCAAAGAAAAAGACAGAGAGAGAGAGAGAGAGAGAGAAAGGACTCAATAAAAAACACAATAAAAATATAAGAGGAGAAATAATAAACATCACCCCAGAAATACAAAGGATTATGAGAATATTATAAAAAAAATTATATGCCAACAAATTGAACTTAGGGAAAAAAGGGGTAATTCCTAGCACCATATAATCTCCTAAAACTGAGTAAGATACAGAAAATTTGAAAAGACCAATTACAAGCACTGAAATTGAATCAGTACTCAAAAACTCCTAACAAACAGAAGTCTGGACCCAAAGGCTTCACAGATGAATTCTACCAAACATTTAAGTTAGTACCTATTCTTTTCAAACTATTCCAAAAAATAGAAGAGGAAGGAAAGCTTCAAAATTCATTCTATGAGGCAAAATTGTCCTGATACCTAATCTGGACAAAGTCACTAAGGCACTACCAAAAAAAAAAAAAAAAAAAAAAAAAGAGAGAGAGAGAGAGAGAGAGAGAGAGAAAGAGGTAGAAAAGAGAAAAAAACTTACCAGTATCTCTGATGAACATAGTTGCAAAAGTCCTCAACAAAATATTAGCACACCAAACCCAACAATCTACTAAAAAACTCATTCACCATGATCAAGAGATATTTATTCCTGGTATGCATGGGTGGTTCAAAAATCACAAATCAATCCTATCACATCAATTATCAATTATCACATCAAAAGGGAAAGGATAAAAACCATATAACCAATATATCAATAGACAGAGAAAATAGAACTGATAAAGTACAACATCCATTCATGATAAAAACCCTCAACAAAGTAGGTTTAGAGAGAATATAATAAAGGCCATATATGAAAAACCCATAGCAGAGATCATAATCAATGGTGAAAAACCAAGAGTTTTTCTCCTAAGATCAGGAAAAAGACAAGGATGCCCATACTTTTACCCCTTTAATCAACATAGTACTGGAAGTCCTAGTCATAGCAATCAAACAAGAAGAAATAAAACATAATCAAAATTGGAAGGAAAAAGTAAAACTTTCACTATTTGCAGATAACATGATACTATACATAGAAAACCCTAAAGACTCCACCCAAAAATTTCTAGAAATGATAAATGAATTCAGTAAGGTTGCAGGATACGAAATCAATATACAGAATTTCTAACGCTAGAAATGAAGTAGCTGCAAGAGAAATTAAGAAAACAATCCCATTTAAAATTGTAACCAAAAATAATAAAATGCCTAGGAATAAACTTAACCAAGGGGTGAAAGAACTGTACTCTGAAAACTACGAAACACTGATGAAAGAAATTAAAGATGATACAAACAAATGGAAAGATATGCCATTCTCATGGACTGGGAGAAGAGATCCTGTTAAAACGACAATAGTATCCAAAGCAAACTACAGATTTAATGCAATCCCTATCAAAATACAAACAGCATTTTTTTCACAGACCAAGAACAAATAATCCTTTAATTTGTATGGAACCACAAAAGACCTCAAATAACTAAAGCAATCTTGAAAAAGAAGAACAAAACTGGAGGTATCACAATCCCAGATTTCAAAATATACTACAAAGCTGTAGTGAACAACACTGTATGGTACCGGCACAAAAACCACCACAGATATCAGTAACAAATTGAGAGCCCCAAATATACCCATGATTTCATGGTCAATTAGTCTTCGACAAGGGGATAAGAATGTGCACTGGAGAAGACAGTCTCTTCAACAAATGGTGTTGGGAAAACTGAACCATTTTCTCATACCATATATGGAAATAAACTCAAAATGGATTAAAGACCTAAATGTGAGACCAGAAACCATAAAAATCCTAGAAGAAAACTCAGTAATTTCTCTGACATTGGCAGTGGCAACATTTTTTAAGATGTCTTCTAAGGCGATGAAAACAAAAGCAGAAATAAACTATTGGGACTACATCAAAATTAACAGCTTTAGCATAGCAAAGGGAAACATGCACGAACTAACAATATACTGAATGGGAAAAGATCTTTGCAAATGATATACCCTGTAAGGGATTAGTATCCATATATATATATATGAAGAATTATTCAACACCAAAAAATATATATAATTCAATTAAAAATGGGCAGAAGACATGGACATTTGTCCAAAGAAGACATACAGATAGCCAACAAACACATGAAAAGATTTTCAATATCACTCATCATTAGGGAAATACAAATAAAAACCATAATGAGATATCACCTCACACCTGTAGAATGGCTAAAATCAAAACCACAAGATACAAGTGTTGGTGAGGATGTGAGAAAAAGGAACCCTCATGCACTGTTGGTGGGAATGCAAATGTGTGCAGTCACTGTGAAAAACACTATGGAGTTTCCTAAAAAAATTAAAAATAGAACTACCCTACAATCCAGTCATCGCACTACTATGTATTTACCCAAAGAATAACAAAACACTAATTGAAAAGCTATACGCACCCCTATGTTTATTGCAGCATTATTTACAGTAGCTGAAATATGGAAGTAACCGGTGTCCATCAACGATGCATGGATAAAGAAGATGAAGTACACACACACACACACACACACACACACACACACACACACACAGAGGAGTATCACTCAGCCATAACAAAGGATGAAATCTTGCCGTTTGCAAGGATATGGATGGAGCTAGACAGTACAATGCTACGTGAAATGAGTCAGAGAAAGACAAATAGCATATAATTTCACTCATGGTGTATTTAAGAAACAAAACAGAAAAAAGAAAACAACAGACTCTTACAAAAGGAGAACAGATTGGCAGTTACCAAGTTACGAATAGGTGGTTGGAGGGATTGCTGAAATAGGTGAGGGGATAAAGAGTGTACTTATCATGATGAGAACTGAGAAAGGTATAGAATTGGTAAATCATGATATTGTACACCTGAAACTAATAACCCTGTATGCTAATTATACTGGAATAGAAAAAGAGAAATATCTGCTGTTTGAGGCAAAAAAACAAAAAGTGCCAAGCAATTTAATTCACATAAGAAGTAAATTATGATAACCCCCAGTGAAATGTTCTAACTGCTGGTAACAACATGGTGTGTATATCTTGAATGTATTTTCCATGCATTTATGGGTAGGGATGTTTACAATATATACACACAAAAACATAAACACAGATAGAATATTTTAATAGTCTTTGTCCTACAACTTTCTTCAATTAATATGTTTCTGATTTTAATTTTAATAAAGGGCTCTATATCACTTTCTTTTCTCCTGAGGGGTTTAATTTTTAAAAAATGGGGGGAACTCTTGGTCTCTTAACCCCTAGAAGATCATGGTCAGTGGAAGTAAGATATGAGGTTGCACATTTTTAATAAATTCACTAGTTGATGATTAAACCTATTTAGGTGTAAAACCCCCTAGTTTCTGTTTCAATACATATGAGTGATTTAGGAAGACTATTCTTTTTAAATGGAAAGCATATGTTTATTAACATCCAAACTCCCTTTATACAAGGCCACATAAAAATTCTTAGCACTTCGATTATAAATAAGTCTATATTTTCTACATAGTTACAATGATGTATATTTTAGCTTTCCATAATACATTGTTTAACTACATCATTAGTTCCAATTACATAAGCAATTTTTTTTCAAATTCAATACTTAAACAATTTCCTCTGTACATAGTTTAACAGGGCTAATTAGCATAAGATGCTCTTTGTTAAGAGGTATATGATCTGAGTATTAACAACTGCCAAAGTTTGGTATTTTTATACAGCATTTTCTTTTTGCTTTGATCATAACACAAAACCTTTAAGGATACTGAAATTCAGCTAAGTAAATTCCAGAGACGTTACTTTAGCTGATGAATCAAATTCACATATAACACTATAGTATTAAAAACCTTTAAAAAAAAACCCTTATGGAATCTGTGCTACTACAAACCATTCCTATCAGGGTAAGACACTTGGGAATACAAAGGAAAAAAGCTTAGAGTTTCTTTGAGGTGCTGATAGGAAAATGCTAAATTGTCGCCTCTCATGAGTGACGGCAATTTGGGGAAATGCCAGAACATACAGACTCCAACTCAACAACTCTAGGTAACTTCATGCACATGGGAGTTGGCTTAGCTCATGCTAGCTGACCACAGCACTGACCTTGTAAGATTTTATATACTCACAAAGTTCACCAGAAAAAATAGGCTCTATACATGTGTATATATAGTCTATACATACGTGTGTTGTGAAGAAATCTGTTGTTTCTGGACTTATATATACAGGTGAAGATAGAGAAAGTTTAACATATTTCCTTCAAAAGTGTAGCCTGCCTCATTATCATAAATTTTATCTTTATCAAAATTAAACTCCTAATTCTACATTTTTTTTCTGTTTAAATCACCTGTTGTTTATCCTTATACCACGTCTGTTCCTGTTATTAATATGTTTATTTTGCTAGTTTAATTTCTTTTACATTAGTGCCCTTCTCAATTTGGGGGAGATATTTTTGAACTTGAAAGATTATTGTATTACCTAAGAAATGTTATTATTTTGAGAGCCATTTATAAATTAGACTTATTTGACATTATTAGTAGGGAGACTTCCTATATATGGCTATGGATATTAAAAATTTTATGTAGATCTTCTTAGTTATTAATAATGGAGTTAAAATTCATTAATTGGTATATATGTTTTATGTTAAAGATTTCCACTCATAACCTGAAATATGATAGATACAAACATTATAATTTTAAAATATTAGTAATTAATTCTATAATAATCAGTGTATTCATCACACCAAGTTTTTTTTAGTTTTGGAATATTTTCTATACATTTTATTACTTGAAAATATTCTCACTAGACACATGCACACCAACATAGGTAACATATTTGGGTTTTAGATTTTCTGAGCTAATAATGATCTATTTTTTAAAGCTTTTTACTGAGGTATGATTGACAAAATCATAAAACATTTAAAGTGTACATTATGTTGTTTTGATAAACATATATCTTGTAAAAGGATTCCTCCCATCTAGGTAATTAATATATCCATTACGTCACACAGTCATACAAAGATTTCATATACAAATGATTATCATGCAATTCCATATATAAATGATTATCATGCAATATTTGTCTTTCTCTGGCTTATTGTACTTGGCATAATGCGCTCAAATTCCATCCATGCTATAGAAAACTGAAGGATTTCCTTCTTTCATGGCTGCATAATATCCCATTGCATGTGGCTGTATATATTCATATATACATACCACATCTTCTTTATTCCATTCACCCAATGTTGGACATTTAGGCTGTTTCCATATCTTGTCTATTGTGATTATGTTGTGATGAACACAGGAATGCATTATATCTTTTTAATATCCTGTTTCCATTTTCTTTGGTTATATACTCAGAAGTGGGATTGCTGGATATGAGATTTCTATTTTTAATTTTTTGAGAAGCTGCTATGCTGTTTTCCATAATGACTGCACCAATTTACATTCTTACCAACAGTGAACAAGGGTTCATTTTCCCCACGTCCTTACCAACTCTAGTTATCTCTCATATTTTGGTGACACCCGTTCTAACAAGTATGAGATGATATCTCATTGTGATTTTGATTTGCATTTCCCAGATAACTAGTAATGTTGAGCCCCTTTTCATATATCTGTTGGCAATTTGCATTTTTTCTTTGGAAAAATGTCTCTATTAAGTTCCTTTGCCCATGTTTTAATTGGATTGTTTTTGGCTATTGGATTGTAGGAGTTGTTTATATATTTTGGATATTAACCCCTTATCAGATATATGATGAGCAAATATTTTCTCCCATTCTATAGGTGACATTTTCATTTTGTTGATGGTTTCCTTTCCACAGAAGGGTTTTACTTTGATGTAGTCACATTTATTTTTTTATTTATTGCCTTGTCTTTCGGTGTCAAATCCAAAAAAAAAAAAAAATCATTGTCATTCCCCATGTCAACGAGCTTACCCTTGGTCTTCTTCTAGAATTTTTATGGTTTTAGAACTTAAATTTAGTCTTTAATCCATTTTAATATTTTGTTCAAGGTGTAAGATAGGTACCGAGTGTCATTCTTCTGCATGTGACTATCAAATTTTCCCAAGACCATTTATTGAAGAGACTATCCTTTTCCTATTGTGTATGCCTGTCTTCTTTGTTATATATATATATATATATATATGGATTTATTTGGGGGCTCTCTATTGTGTTCCATTGATCTATGTGTCTGTTTTTATGTCAGAATCATACTCTTCAATACCACTGGAATTTTGAGAGGAATTGCATTGAATCTGTAGATCACTTTGGATAGGATGGACCCTTTAATGATATTCACTCTTCCAGGGCTCCTTGGTGGCTCAGTCAGTTAAGCACCCAACTCTTGGTTTCCACTCAGGTCCTGAGCTCAGAGTCCTGGGATTGAGCCCCATGTCAGGCTCCACTCAGTGTGGAGTCTGCTTGAGATTCTCTCTCCCTCTACCCCTCCTGCTTGTGCTCTCTCACTCCCGCTCTCTAAAATAAATCTTTAAAAAAATATTCTTTCTTCCAATCCCTGAGCACAGAATATTTTTCCATTTACTTGTGTCTTCTTCAGTTTCTTTCATCAATGTCTTCCAGTTTTCAATGTATACATCTTTTAGCTCCTCAGTAACTTTTATTTCTAAGTATTTCATTTTTTTTTTGATGTGACTGTAAATAGGATTGCTTTCTTAATTTCTCTTTTTGATTACTGTTATTGGATGGGATCACAGTCAGCCCCCAGTTTGATATGGGTGGTGTCAGTATTTTCTTGTTAGCTCAATCAAGTTATTGGAATCATTCAGCTAGTTTCTGGATTTCTTTTGGGGGTAATTTTTCTTTGTGTAGCTGTAGATTTGGTGTGTCTGTGGTAGAAGGTAAATTCAGGAAGGTCCTATGTCTCCATTTTGGACCAGAAATCCTCCAAAAAGGTCCATTTAAGAACTATATTTAAAACATAACCTGTAACTTTACTATATGCAAATGCCAAACAAAACACAAGATTGCTAATACTGTAGAGAAAAAAAAAGTTTTAAATTAAAATTTGGGTATTAGAAATTGCATATTATAAAAGGCAAGCCTTGTAAATTAATTTGATTAAAAAATCTCTTATTATCCACACTGGAAATTAGAAGTTAAATTTATAGCTGTTTACACATATAAAGTAACATCATGTTTTTGACAGGTTCTAGTATGAAAGCATTTTTATTTTAAAAAAGGATTACAGGTATATATGTATAAATATGTATGTAAATATATATAATAATATAGATATGATTACCAGCAAAAGTTACATTTTATTTTCATAATGAAGCATTTAGTCCAATAAATTATATCTATATATTCTTCTTTCAGCAAATCATTGTCCTTGTGGGCATACCCATGCATTTTAGAAATCCTCATTTAATAGTTCAACAGATGATTTTTATGATAGATGTTATGATAATTAGTAAAATCTTAATAATTTCACATTTAGCTATGTGATCCTTACAGGTAGAATTTTTTTGCTTTGGGTATCTCTATTATTTAAAATTGCTTTATATAAGAAACACCTGACTTTTCTATCCCTCCCCAAATTTGTATAACAAATGCTGGAGAATATGTTTGGTGAACTGTTTTCCAATAAAGGGGGGGGGGGGTAAATTATGTGAAGTCTTTTGTATTAAAGTTTTACTTTGTTTTGGACATGTTTTTTCTCTGTGATGAGCTTCTATTTCTTCTGTATATACATTAAAACAACTGGAATTTGAACTTAAAAAAAAACTTTGACATAGTATTTTATTCCATATTTGAAAAATAAATTTAGAGCTCTCTTAAATATCTGTGCACGGGCATAATAGAAAGAAGTACAGTTGATCCTTAACACCAGTTTGAAGTGTGCAGATCCACTTATATGTAGATTTTTTGCAGTACATACTGTAAATGTATTTTCTTATGATTTTCTTAACATTTTCTTTTATCTAGTTTAGTCTAAGAATACAGCATGTAATACCTATAACATACAAAATATGTGTTAATCGATGACTTATGTTACAGATAGGGCTATTGATCAGTAGTGGGCTATTAGTAAAGTTTTGGGGAAGTCAAAGTTATACACAGATTTTCAGCTGCATGGGGGGTCAGTGCCCCTAACCCTCTCATTGTTTTTAAAGGTCAGCTGTAAGTTAAGAGCCTTTCAAATTTGACAAAAGAGACAAAATATAATACTCTAACCATTGTTGTAAAAACACTTATAATTTGTTTATAGTGAACGATTTATCATTTTAGTCCCTGATCCTGTTATCCATTGCAGGTTATCCATTCCATAATCAAAGTTGTCAAATCCACTTAGTGGTCAATAAATTAAAGTTGACCTTCTAATTTAAATTTTTTCAAGTTAATATAGATTAAAATTAGAGTGTGGAAAAAAAGCATTATTTAAATATACAATAAGTATCAAATTATTTACTGCCAAATTCAGATGCATTTAAGGCACCAGAATGCTAACACATAATTTCTTTAGATTTCATTTTTAATACAATGAAGATATAAGAAGATGATTTTTTTGTAGATTTTATCTCTCTATTCAGGAGAATTTGTGATAATTTTTAACCACCTAATTGCTCCAACCTGCCAACTAACAGGCAATGGGAATTTAAATACTGCCAAGAGATATAAACCTACTCACCACAGGAAATTTGTGTACAGAACAAGCTATGTGAGAAAAAAAAAAAAGAAAAAGGGAACAAACCAGCAACAACGAAACCTTTGCTGGGGGAGACATCTGTTAAACTTATCAGTTGGACAGTGAAGAGTCTTTACTTTTTGGGTGAGGCCCTAATATTTGTCCCAATTCAGGGAGACTGAGCATGCAATACTCAAGTACTGACAAGCCAGAGTGGTTCACAATGGCAGTGAAGCAGTGGTGGTAGGTTGGCAGGATGGGTCAGAGATGTTAAAAGGAAAGCATAAAAAGAGAGGTATGGTACATGTTGAAAAAGTCCAGATCTCCATCCCTTATGTGATTTTATGAAGTCCAAAAGCATTGATAATTATTGCTCTAAACAACTTCCTCCAACAATGTATAATCATCTTTCTTAAAGATTTGTTGATCCTCACTAGAAAATATAAAGTAATTCACCTTCTGGTGAAATCCATTGTAACATTTAAAAACTTCCCGTCTGTATTTTCCCTTAAGTTAACATGAGGCAAAAGAAACTATGTTTATTGATTGCCTACTATATGTCAGTCTTTGAAGCTTTCAGATGCTGTCATTCCCTTGTCCACAAAGCAAATACTCGCCTTTTAATTTTTTTCGAGAGGAAATTTATTGGAGATGAAGTCTTTTGCCAAACAGTATACATTTTTTAAAAATTTGGTGCCAAAATACAATTATACCTAACTCATAATTCTTATTAATGACATATAAGTGATATTAAAAGTATTTTCATTGATTTCCTCTGATTTGTCAGGCTTTCTTATACTCATATTTAATACATATTCTGATATATCTGTGAATTAATTCACTCTATTTAAATTCATCACACATATGCATTGATAATATATGCTATATATACAGATATATGTTAGGGATATAACATATTTCATACATGTGTCAGATTCAGACCAAGAGACTCTTATAATGTACATTCTATCCTGTCAGTTTGAAAAGATAATTTTACATAGTAAATTACGTTATTTTGCTAGCCAAATTTAATTAGGTAAAATCAATATAATGTTATTTGCAGTTCCTTTTTTTAAAGTGGTCATGCTGCATTAATTCAACATATTAAAATGAATAACATTAATTGTGATTAAGTCTTTAATTTTCAACATGCTTTCAGGGCAGGGTTATTATTTTCATTTTACAAATGAGGTAAGACAAGCTCAGAGGTTAAGTGGTTAAATTACATAACCTTCATAGAAAATTTTAAACCCAAGAGGCCAAACTACTAGCTAATTATCTTGCTCCACAACTCAAAAGCCACTTTTGAAAAAACATATTACATAAGGCTTAATGCAGGTATATTTATTTTTAGCTGACTCTGAAGTACTGTGTTAGGAATGATCACTTTAGGGAACAGGTTTTCAGCATATGTCAACATAAAAGATGGTGACATAAATAATTATGATAGATTGTCTACATATTTGATCTGAATTTAGGTTTCAAACAAACTAATCTTGCTACTATTATATTTAGGGAATTGTTTAAATTGCTTGCAATATGACCTAGCTATTTGTAACGTGCTGTCCTCCTAGGTGTTGATAAAGATAAATCACTACACCATTTTGTGTGTTTTTCTTTCTACCCCCACCTCACTCCTCTGCTGCACACCAAACACATCACTGTCCTGTCATTATTAGTGATAAACACTTTTAGGAAACTTTACTGCACCATTCCATTATGTTATCTTTTATTAAAATTTTATACATTTATATGTATCTTTTATTTTTCTGGCACATGCAAACCCTCATTTATCTTTCTATCCTCCAAATTTTGCTCCTCAAATTTACCCTACATCTCTTTTTTTCAGATATAGATCCACTGTCCATAAAGTAAATTTGTCATCTTCCCATGTTTTATAGTAGCATTTATGATGGTACAATAAACACCTTAATTAACTCTTCTGTATACCTATTTTGTTCCTAAGTCATTGACAGACTAGATTTATACTTTATTTTTCATTGCTATTCCCACCTACCTACAGTGGATATTAATCTCTTCCTGACTGAATGGGTTATAGGAGCTTCACAGTTACTTTAACCTAATATTTTCCTTCTTTTCCTTTAATAATTCCAAATACCCTAGTTAATTAATGTCTTTCAAAACTTGCTTTTCTCAAACATATTCAAAATCATGTATCTTGTCAACTTTTCAATAAAATAAATGGAAAATAATTTGGCTAGATGTCAATGCACACCACAATTGACTCTAGTTTACTTATTTCCCTTATTTTGAATTGGTTCCTATTGTTGGCAATATAGACTGCACATTTCTCAATTAACCATGTTGTAGGCATGCTTCCAGGAATTTTATTATGTAACAGTATGTCATTACATTTGGTAATTCCTGTATTAATTGGTATGTTACTGAGAATGTGTGGTACATACTAAAAATAATGGAGCAGAAATAGGACTCAAAAACCCCACACTAGATTAACCTATAATTTTATTTGGATGATCCCTATTGTTCTAAGAGTTTATTCACTTTAATAATGTCCTATTTTGCATGACCATTGTGTGAGCATAAACTGTATTATTATTTTATGTACACAATGGCATCAAATTAGAAATTATATATTGATGTTACCTCCTATAAAAGCAATGCTATCATATAACTAGACTCAGAGAAATAATTAACTGTAATATACATTTACATGGTTCCTAAGAGAATTACGTTTGCATCTTTTAACAGAGAATTTTACTTTCCTTACAAAAATTTATTATTTTTATCTTTTGGTAAGTTTTTAGGAAATATTTTTATTAGTAGAATATAAAGTGCTTCCTACCCAGAAACCTTATGTTTTATTAGAAACTTTGATATTAGGAATGACTATATATTTATTCAAAAAGGAACTTTTTCTATTTGAAACTTTTCCAACTTAAATTTTCTTCCCTCATGCCAATCTTATATACAGTTGTACTAGACTTATTACAATTCATACATAAGAACACTGAATTATATATTGCTTTTAGTCCAGAAATATATAAATCCACTTTTTTCCAAAAATTAAATACTGAGTCTTCAAATTAATGAATATTTTTTCTTTTGTTTTGTTTTTAATGTTGGCAATGCAGCCACGTGATTTTTAAGAAGAGAATACTTTGTTCTGTTAGTATAAATTTTTATGATTGCTGTTGGTTTAATTCTTTTAGTTAAAAAACCTTTTTATTCTATGAAAAATTTCAAATATATACAAAAGTATAAATAGCATTACGAATCCCCATTCCCGTCATATACTTTGACAATTACCAACTCATGGACAATCATCTATACTCTTTGCTCCACTCCCCTACTGGTTTATTTTATTTTTAAAGATTTATTTTTTGATAGAGAGAGAGAGAGAGAAAGAGTGCAAGAAAGAAAGAAAAAGAGAGGTCATGAGCAGGGGGAGGGGCATAGGAGAGGGAGAAGTAGACTCCTAGCTGAGTAGGGAGCCAGCCACAGGGCTCAATCCCAAGACCGTGGGATCATGACCTGAGCAGAAGGCAGATGCTTAACTGACTGAGCCATCCAAGCACCACTACTGGTTTATTTTAAAGCAGACTTTGGAAATGCTATAATTTCATATGTATAAGCTTTAGTATGTCTCTCTATAATGACTTAAAAATAGTGGCAATGTTAAAAAATTTAATCATTATTCTTTTTAGTATCAAATAGCCAATGTTCATGTTTCCTTTTTTCATAAATGCCTTTTTTACAGTGAGCTTTTTAGAATCAGCACCCAAAGCCCACATATATTTGATTAATATGTTTTATTTAATCTTTAGCAGTTCCCTCTCCTTTTTTTCCTCTTGCTATTTGTTGAAGTAACTGGACCACCTGTCTTCTAATATTTCTTACATTCTGGGTTTGGTTGATTTTATCTCCAAGGTGTCTTTTAACATGTTCCTCTACCACCCATACATCCTGTGTACTAGGCAGACCTAAACACTTCCTTAGATTGCAGGTTTCTTTCTATTTTTTTTTTTTTTTTGGTAGAAAGAATATTTACACATGATATTATGTGTTTCCTATTGCATCACTTTGGGAAGTGCATTATCTCATCATTTCTCTTTTTATGATGTGAAGGTCTACATCTTAGCTCAGATGAGGTCAGTCTGACTCTATTCATCATAATTTTCTCTGGCCACCTGCTGATAGCAAGCAAGGGAACAGGAACCCCAGGGACCACTGAGTTTGTGCTAATTTGTTATGGCAGGAATTAGAATTGAATACATAGAATAAATACAAACAATACAGACTTTGTTTCTAGCTGTTCATGGAATGAATTTGAAATACCATGTTTGGGTCAGAGCTTCAAACTGAAGTATATGTGGGGTGGAAAATTACTCTTTTGCTTACTCAGTGTTCTAAAGCTGAAATGTGTAGACTTAAAAAAAAACACAGTCATACCTAGAAAATATTGCATGTTCAATTCCAGACCACCACAATACAGTATCACAGTAAAGTAAGTCAAATATTTTTGGTTTCCCAGTGCATATAAAGGTTATGTTTATACTATACTATAGTCAATTAAGTGTGCAATCGCATTACGTCTAAAAAACAATGTACGTACCTTAATTTAAAAAATGCTTTATTGCTAAATGCTAACAATCATCTGAGTTTTAATAAGTCTTAGTCTTTTTCAAGTGAAGGGTCTTGACTAGATGTCGATGGCTGTTGACTGATCAGGGTGGTGGTTGCTGAAATTTGGGATGGCTGTGGCAATTTATTAAAGTAGGACAACAATGAAGTTTGAAACATGAATTGACTCTTCTTTCATGAGAAATTTCTATGTAGCATGTGATGCTGTTTGATAGTACTGTACCTACAGTAAACTTCTTTCAGGATTGGAGTCAACCTCTCAAACTCTGCACTGCTTTATCAACTAAATTGATGTCATGTTCAAAATCCTTTGTTTTCACATCTACAATCTTCACAGCATCTCACTAGGTATAGATTCCATATCAAGAAACCACTTTCTCTGTTCATCCACTAAGAAGCAACTCCTCACCCATTAAAGTTTGACCATGAGATCTTATCAATTCAGTCATATCTTCAGATAGCACTTCTAATTCTAGTTTTCTTGCTATCTCTACCACATCTGCAGTTACTTCCACCCTGAAGTCTTGAACCCCTCAGAATCATCCATGAGGGTTGGAATCAACCACTTCCAAACTCCTGTTAATGTTGATATTTCCACCTCTTCTCACGAATGACAAATGTTCTTAATGACATCTAAACTGGTGAATCCTTTCCAGAAGGTTTTTAATTTATTTGCCCAGACCTGTCAGAGGAATCACTATGGGCACCTATAGCTTCATGAAATGTATTTCTTAAAAAATAAACTTGACAACTTAAACTACTAGTTCCATAGGCTACAGAATAGATGTTGTGTTAGCAGGCATTAAAACAACATCAATCTCAGTGTACGTCTCCATCAAAGCTCTTGGGTGACGAGGTGCATTGTCAATAAGTAGTAACATTTTAAAAGGAATCTTATTTTTTTTGAGCAGTTCTCTGCAGTGGGCTTAAGATATTTAGTAAACTGTGCTGTAAAGAGATGTGCTGCAATCCAGGCTTTGTTGTTACATTTATAGAACACAGGGTAGACTTAGAACAATTTTTAAGAACCCTAAGATTTTTAGAATGGCAAATGGGCATTGGCTTGAACTTAAAGTCACCAGCAGCATTAGCCCCTAACAAAAGAGTCAGTCTATACTTTGAAGCCAGGCATTAACTTCTCTCTAGCTAAGAAAGTCCTAGATGGCATCTTCTTCCCATATAAGGCTGTTTTGTCTACATTAAGAATCTGTTATGAAGTGTAGCCACTTCATTAATTATCACAGCTAGATCTCTGGGTTACTTGCCGCAGCTTCTACATCAGCAATTGCTGCTTCACCTTGCACCTCAATGTTACAGAGATGGCTTCTTTCCTTGAAATTCATGAACCAACCTCTGCTAGCTTCAAACTTTTTTCTTGTAGCTTTTTCATCTCTCAGCTTTCACAGAATTGAAAAGAGTTAGAACCTTGCTCTGTATTAGACTTTGAATTAAGTAGCTGTTGTGTCTGGTTTGACTTTCTATCCAGAGCATTAAAATTTTCTCCATATCAGTGTTTTCTTACCATTTGTGTATTACCTGGGATAGCGCTTTTCATCTCTTTCAAGAAATTTTCCTTTGCATTTACAACTTGACTGTTTTGGTGTAAGATATCTAGCTTGTGGCCTATCTTGGCTTTTCACATGCCCTCTTCATTAAGCTTAATCATTTCTAGCTTTTGATTTAAAGTGAGAGATGTGAGACTCTTCTTTTCACTTGGACACTTAGATGTCATTTTAAGGTTATTAACTGGCCTAATTTCAATATTCTTACGTCTCGTTGAATACAGAAGGAATGGCCAGTTGGTGGAGTAGTCAGAAGACACATTTATCAATGCAGTTCACCATCTTACATGGGCATAGTTCTTGGTGCCCCAAAACAATTACAGTAGTAACATCAAAAATCACTGATCACAGATCACCATAACAAATATAAGAATGAAAAAGTTTGAAATATGACAAGACTCACCAAAATGTGACACAGACACACAAAGTGAGCAAAAGTTGTTGGAAAAATGTTCCCAATAGACTTGCTTGATAGGTTTGCCGTAAAAATGCAGTATCTATGAAATACAAGCAAAAGGCAATAAAATGAAGTATGCCTGTTTCCAAAACATGTTAAACTCATGCTGACAGCATCCTATTATCAACATTTGTGAGACACCTTTGCAGGCTGTTTTCCCCAGTAACACTGAAATACACCCATTTGACATTATAGTACATTTAACAATTATTCCATTAGGCTTACCACATGAAGTAATACATGCTTATAGAATGGACATATATAGTGAAAGGTAATAGCAACTAAATAATAGTATGGTTTCTGAAAGCAGGAGAATGATTATTTGACATCTTTGTGATCTGAAGCTGTTACGTATTTTTAGATTTTATATTTGTAATGTGATAAAATACAGAATATTTTTGGCAAACTCTTGTAGTTAAAAATAGCAAGTATGTTAGACATCCTTAAATTTTCTATTTTGACTATCCAAATCAGAACTTTGTGAAACTTCCAATAAAAAGACTATCAATTATTGATTATTTATGTTAGAGATATTAGATAATTATTCACATAAATAATAAAAATTGGGAAATAGTCATTTAACTATTGGCAAACAAAGTTATCTCTATTTTTTTAAGAATGATGTTATAGCTAATATACCAATTTTTACAGCAAATTTATGGCTAAATACTAAAAGTTTATAATATTGCCTTCCCTGCTTTTTTCTGACCAATAAAAATTTCTCTTATAATTGGGGAGTACTAAAAACCCATATTCTGATACTACCCACTACTTGTTTTTGCTCATTTGCGATGTTGAAAATAGACTGGCTAATCACATTCTGTTTGGAATTATACAATATACCTTCTAAACAATTATTCTCATCTGGTAATTATTTAATATCAATAATTAAGTTCATGTAATTGTTTTCTAAGTTCACAATATTTGACACTGTAGTTTATGTATGCATGTTATATACATATAATGTGTATATGCATACATATGTATATATAAGATTTGTATACACGTATACATTATCAAATTGCCTCTCCTGTGGTTGCTTTTCTTTGAAATATATTTATTTATTTATTTTTAAAGATTTTATATATTTATTTGACAGAGATAGAGACAGCCAGCGAGAGAGGGAATACAAGCAGGGGGAGTGGGAGAGGAAGAAGCAGGCTCCTAGTGGAGGAGCCTGATGTGGGGCTCGATCCCATAACACCGGCATCACGCCCTGAGCTGAAGGCAGACGCTTAACCGCTGTGCCACCCAGGCGCCCCTGAAATATATTTATTTTATCCAAATACAAGTCACATGATTTGATCAAGGAAAGTGGATCTGAAGTTACTATAGCAACTAGGAGAGCAATTTAGATGACGTGATAGGAGGTCACTTATAAGAGCTAGTGAGAACATTTTAACCAGAGTATTTAAAGCAGAATCCAGAGCGCAGTGGGCTGAAAAGTCAATGGATGATAAGAAATTTGAAAGTGCATGTAACATTATTTTTCTGGAAACTTGATTATGCTATGGAAAGAGACTGATAAGTTAGACATTATGAGGAGAAGAGAGAAACTTTTTATTCTGTTTATAAAACGATTTTAATAAAATACTTCAGAAAACTTGAAGATAACAAAACTTATAAAAAAACTGAAATCGTCATCAATATTCTACCTACAATACTAATGCTTTTCTTTCCTGAACCACTTAAAAAATTATTTTGTAAAAAGTCCTTTTATATTAACAGAAAATCTGAAAAAAATTATGACAAAATAATGTGTGTTTTTAACCTAAGAGTATTGGTTATTTCGTCATGTTTGTTTCTATGTTTATTTATAGACATAATACATAATAGTACATAATTTGGTACATATCATATCACATATATTGTATATTAATGCAATAATATATTATTAAAATATATAATGCATCACATAATTACATGGTAATATATTACATACTTTGTATATATACTTTTATATTTATAGTTACATATATAGTATATTTGCTTTATGTTTATGTGTGTATGTGTGTTTATGGGTATAATCTTGGTCAAATTATTTGAGATAAAGGTGCAGATATCATAATCATTAATTAATTTCAGCAGATCTTTCCTAGTAGCAAGAACATTCACTGACATAACCACAGCAAATTTTCAGTCAGGGAATTTAACTTCCTACAGTGTTATTATCTAATACACAGAACATAATCAAGTTCACCATTTATACTAATAATGTCCTTTATAACCATTTTTTTTTCTGATTCAGGATCTAAAACATAATCAAGGAGTGCATTTAGTCATAATAACTTTTGATTTTCAAGAAATAGGTATTATTTAACCTTTGTGATTATTATAAATCTACTTAGAGATTCTGAAACTGTCTTGATAGCCTGTTCCCTACTGAACAATAAATAACTTCAGCATGTTAATTAATCCTGCCTAAAACAAATATTATGATTGCAAAGCACTGTGAAAATTTCATTATAAATAATACCTTTCCCTTCTTACCATTGTCTATATCTGTATCTGTATCTGTATATCTATATCATTGTGTGAGTATGCACAACTGTGTTTATCTACTTTCCTTCCTATTTCTCTACATATTTTTGTATAGATATGGGCATATAATTCTTTAAAAAAAACCAACATACTATAAGTCATTACTAACACTCATCAACTATTTATTCAAATTATTTTACCAATGGGAAATTCCTCAGGCTGAATTTTATGTCTTTTTGAAATACCTCCGGTATTTTTTGAGCACATCTGTACTTTCTTTGCGAGATATTACAGGTTCATCATGTATTTTCCCTGCCCAGCTCTAGAATCCCATATTTCTCCAACAATCCTCATATCTACTTATTAGAAAAGACAGATGCACTCTTTGACTCTACTGAAATGTTTCGTCTTATTTCATTTAGCATAACCCCCTCCAGTTCCATCTGCAAACAATGAATCATGGAGCACTACATCAAAAACTAATGAAGTACTGTATGGTGACTAACATAACATAATAATAAAAAAGAAAAAAATGCTTTGTCTTTTGATTAAGTTTATCTCTCTTTAAAAGTTTCAAAAGCAAAGGCAATGATTTGTAGATATTATATTTCAGGTAATTGTTTTACTAATACACTTATTCTTCAAAGTGAGATAATGACTATGTGAAAAAATAACTTTTAAGGCACAGATTATTTGCAAATTTTTATTATTTTCTGGGAAATGACAGCACAAATAATTAGTATCACATTACACTCTAGCCAGCAGTTTTTAACAGTACTCTTTTCACCCGAACCTCATTTGCTAGGTTGAATATTAAATACTATTTAGCATTTATTAAGAAACAGTTTTTGCTTGCATTCTGCATTCACTGATATGATGAAGGTTTGTCAAAGGCTTATTACTATTTGTATTTCTTCTCGGAAACATATTCACAAATTATCTACTTGTATACTAGAATAGAAGCTATGAAATCATATACATCAATTACAATTTGGATGCCTTTTATTTCTTTTTCTTGTCTGATTTGCTGATGCTAGGACTTCTAGCACTGTGTTGAACAATAGTGGTGAGAGTGAAAGATAAACTCAAAATGGATGAAAGACCTCAATATGAGACAGGAATCCATCAAAATCCTAGAGGAGAACATAGGCAGTAAGCTCTTTGACATGGGCCACAGCAACTTCTTTCAAGACCCATCTCCAAAGGCAAGGGAAACAAAAGCAAAAATGAACTTTTGGGACTTCATCAAGATAAAAAGCTTCTGCACAGCAAGGGAAACAGTCAACAAAACTAAGAGGCAACCCATGGAATGGGAGAAAATATCTGTAAATGACATTACAGATAAAGGGCTGATATCCAAGATCTACAAAGAACTTCTCAAACTCGACACCCAAAAATCAAACAACCCAGTCAAAAAATGGGCAGAAGACATGAAGAGACACTTCTCCAAAGAAGACATACAAATGGCTAACAGACACATGAAAAACTGTTCAACATCACTAGCCATCAGGGAAATACAAATCAAAACCACAATGAGATACGACCTTACACCAGTTAGAATGGCAAAAATTAACAAAATAGGAAACAACAAATGTTGGCGAAGATGTGGAGAAACGGGGAACCCTCTTACACTGTTGGTGGGAATGCAAGCTGCTACGGCCACTCTGGAAAACAGTATGGAGGTTCCTCAAGATGTTAAAAATAGAGCTACCCTATGACCCAGCAACTGCACTACTAGGTATTTACCCCAAATATACAGATGTAGTGAAAAGAAGGGGCACATGCACTCAATGTTCATAGCAGCAATGTCCACAATAGCCAAACTGTGGAAGGAGCCGAGATGCTCTTCAACAGATGAATGGATAAAGAAGATGTGATTCACATATACAATGGAATATTATTCAGCCATCGGAAAGGATGAATACCCACCACATGGATGGAACTGGAGGGGATTATGCTAAGTGAAGTAAGTCAAGCAGAGAAAGACAATTATCATATGGTTTCACTCATATGTGGAACATAAGCAATAGCACGGAGAAACACAGGGGAAGGGAGGGAAACCTGAAGGGGGAGAAATTAGAGAGGGAGATGAACAATGAGAGACTATGGACCCTGGGAAAACAAACTTAGGGTTTTGGGGGTGGGAGGATGGGGTAACAGAGTGATGGGTACTAAGGAGGGCACGTGTTGTGATGAGCACTGGGTGTTATACACAACTAATCAATCATTGAACACCACATCAAAAACTAATGATGTACTATACAGTGGCTAACTGAACATAATAATAAAAAAATACATCAATTACAGTAACTATTTGTAATATTAGTTGCATTTGTCCAGTTTTTCTAAAATACATCATGCGTATATATGGAATATATATATATGTGATATTTGTGAGCATATGCTACATATATATACATATACAAAATTTATGTTTATGAATTTACTAGAAAAATACCATACAAATGTGTTCAAATATAAGTATATGTGTAAATATATGTATAGGTACATATTCCATACATATATATTTAATGTAAGACATTCCATAGTAATTTTAAAATCTTCCTTTGCTTTTAAGATTGTTCAATAACAAGTTAATATAATCAACTATATATTTTTACTTTAATTTGATATTTGTTTTATATTTAATTTTTAATATATTTACATGTTTATTTACATTTGTATGTTTTATTTGTAATGTGATATGAAGATTTATCTCTCAATCTCTTTCTCCTTATTTATCTATACATGCATTTAATTTTCAAACATCTATAGCTTAGGCCCATTTTAATAAATACTCTCTTTGTCCAATGATACTATATACAATATAGATTTTATAAATGTTTATCAGTACATATTTATAAATATTTTCTCCTGCTTTTTCTTGGTCTTTTCTGGTGTATACATCATGCTTATTTCATTATTTGAGCTATAAAATATATCTTAGTATGTTGTGGGAATAGTCCCTCAGTCTAACCTACCAATGTCTAACCTATCAGTGTTTCTTTATTCTTCCAAAATAATTTGGAACAGTGGGGGAAAAAAAGTGGCAGAGCTAATCACTTCATCTAACCCATCATACTTATTTGCTTTTCCATATTAAAAAAAAATCAATGCTAAATTTTTATAGTTGTGTGTGTATAATTGTCTGTTTCTCCTTTCAGAAACATGCTTATTGCTCTATTTTCTATTCTCTGATGTGAAAAAAAGGTCTGTTTTCTTCTAAAACTCCAACATACTTATTTGATATTTTATTCCCTGTTTTTAATACTCTAGGAAAGCTATTTTTAAATTTTAATTTCAAATTGGTTATTCCTGCATTTGGAAATACATTAATTTTAAGCCAACTCACTGTATGTTTATACTAATTCACTTTCCTGTTGATTCACTTGGAAGATCAATGCAGACAATCATGTAATTTATATAGGAGTAATACCACCTTCATTTTTCCAGTGTTGTTTCTGCCTTATTGAATCAACTAGGGCCTTCAGAACCTCAGTGGATTGGGACTCATGCCACCTGTAGACCATACACTAGCACTTTTGCGTTAATTATTGAGCCTGTGGAGTTAACACTTTTATTTCCTAGTTAAGAAGAGTTTTAACTCCATGTTGATTTTTATCAACATAAAGATATATGTTTTTAAGATAATAATGTGTGCTGTTCCCCTAAACTGTCCTTTAATTCATGATGCAAAAGAGAGATATCCTTGGGTAAAGTGTAATCAATCACAGTGACATTCTACTTAGTACATTTTGCTAGTATATTATGTGGGGTATTTTCATACCTATTCTCGTAAGTAACATTCATATATATCTGCGCTCTTAAGTAATGTTTTGCCAAGTTCCACCTAATGATTCTATTACTTCATGAAGTAAATGTAGTTACTTTATGTGGTTACTCTCCTTTAGTCCTCTGCATATAAAGGTAAATCATCTATCTTCTTTAACTATTCTTGGTTTCTTTGTCCTTCGATCTACTCTTTTTGATTTATCCTTAGCTACCACAGTGCATCATCGAGGGTGCTATGCTGCTCTTTCCACAGCATCATTTTGAAGAAACACTCCTTATCTCCACCCTAGCTGATTTTCCTACAATAGTTGACAATAATCTTCTATTCCTTTCCTCATCAGTTCATTTGACCCTATTTATAGGTTTCTGTCTTTGCAAAGTGGATCATATAAAAACTTTCACAGTGTACATCATCATGCTAAAATCACCAACTGGTTATGAGAAATTCATCAGAATATGCATCAAACTAAGTCCTGGTATTTATAAAATGTTCTCGTATCCCTTCAACATGTTTCTTTGTGAAGTTATTATTTACATGGTGTTATATTTCCTTCTATTTTTGATGCCTTTCACTTGACTTCAATTCCTACAGAAACTATGAAATAGATCATTTGTTTAAAAAATGTTTAATGAATAACTTCAATATGAATACTTTTTAATAGATCCTCTAAAGAAATAGTCATGTGTTCTTCTGATTCATAAATACCAGTGGTTTTCTTCTGATGGTTTCTTAATTCTGAGATATATAGTATTTGAGTTTTAAAAATAGGTACATCACCTATTAAGATGTTAAACACATATGTATGTAAGCATGGATTAATAATATGTGTGAGCTAATATATCTAATGTTACATATTACACTGTATTAGTCTGCTTGTAGAATCATAATAAAATACCACCCACTGCACGGCTTAAATAACAGAAATTTACTCCCTAACAGCTCTGTAGGCTGGAAGACCTAGATCAAGGTCCAGCAGGGTCAGTTTCTGGTGAGAACTATCTCATAGCTTGCAGAGAGTTGCTGTTTAGCTGTGTCCTTAAATGGCTTTTCCTCTTCTCTTGTGTGAGGAGAGAAAGAGAGGGGGAGGGAGGGGAGGAGAAAAAGAGAGGGGGAGGGAGGGAAGAAGAGAGGAGGTGAAAGAGAGAGAAAGAGAGGGGGAGGAGAGGAAGCGAGCTCTCAGAGGTCTCCTAACAACCCTAATTCTATCGAATCAGGGCCCCACCCTTATGAACTCAACCTTAATTACTTCTTTACTCCAAATACAGTCTTGTGGGGATAAGACTTGCATATATGAATTTTGGGGGACATACACTCTATCCATACCATTTGCCCAGTTTTATATTGTTAAATTTAAGATTGTACTTTTTGTTGTTGTTGTTTAAAAGATTTTACTTATTTGACAGCGAGTGCACCAGCAGGGGGAGCAGCAGGCAAGCAGAGGGAAAGGGAGACGCAGGCTCTCTGCTGAGCAAGGACCCCCCAAGTGGGGCTTGATCCCAGGACGTTGGGATCATGACCTGAGCCCAAGGCAGACGCTTAACTGACTAAGCCACCCATGAGCCCCAGGACTGCACTGTTCTTAACTACTCCCCATTTCACATCATTTTGTTGGTGGGAATGCTAATTCAGACTGCCTCAATTTATACAGTCCTTGGATTTTCAAATGTAGAGTATCAAACCAATCACAACCTTTAGTTACATACTCACATGTAACTCTTCAAACAAGTTTTAGAACGATGAATTTATTTATAATTCCCTAAATTAATCAAAAATTAAAGAGAAAAAAGCAGAACTTATTTCTTCTCAATATATCTACAGAAAATTATTCTCTTGAAAGTAAGTGAACTGCTTCATGGACAATACATTAACACTGTTGGGACCAAAGGTATTCTTTCATTTTTAGTTTTGAAATAAGATGTTTTACTTATTGTGGGTGATTCAGATGGGATCTACCTTAACCTATATCCATTCTTCATTTATACTCAACAATAACTGGATCTCAATCCAGAATGAAAGTGGATGTTTTTGTGCTGTTATATAACCATGATTTAATAGAAAGGCACCACTAAAGTGAGGAGAAAATATATGGAAAACTACCTGCTTTCTCCTGACTGACATACCACTCTGTACATAGGATTTAGAGATATGCCAAGTTATCCCAATTAATTGCAAAGTAATGTTAACCGTTCAGATTTTTTTTCTTCTAAGGGGCATATATACTAATTCCATTATGCCTGCATTCTTTTTTTACCTCGGTCTTCCTCAGAACTGCAAAGCTTTTATATAAACAAGCTAAAATATATCTATATCCTCACAATATTCTTTATATCTGATAATCACCCCAACCATTCTTTGTTTCTGCACATGAAACTCTTCCACAAAGCCCACAAAAATTTAAGATGTCATCAGCAAAATGTTGATATTTTCAGCTTCTTCACTGAAGGTTCCCTTTACCTTCATTCTTTAATGGAAATTCAGTGTTTACATGAGAAAACTGCTGTCCTGGGGTGCCCTCTCAAGAAGAGGTTTTGTTTTGTTCAATACTCCATATACCAGGGGTCTGGAAATGAATTTGTTTCATGTACTATTTCTAAACCACTTTTATCTTTCTTTAAAACAAGCTCTCTTGAAACTACCATCACTTAGCTTTACTTATTCTTGTCAATTTCCAATATCCTGATGTTTGCCCACCTGGCTCACTATCCTCCCCTCCACCTCAGTTCATGTCATTATTCTTGAGGTCATTCACTTCCACATACATGATTCATTTAGTACCTCAACCTCCCTAGATCCAACCATCTTTTTCTCTACCCCTCCTCAAAAGCCACTTACATTTTTTACTATAGACTTTGTTATCAACAATATCTGTGCAACCTTCAAAACCTCAGTTTCAAACACCCATGCCTTCTCCATCACTGTGTAAATTTCAGGCACATGTAATGAAGAACCAGTACTACAGAATTTTCTTCAACCTTATTAAACATTACAATCAACTGGTCACCACCCATTTTTTCTGTCAGTTATCACCTCATTACCAGCACTCCATTTCAGTTAATATTACCTGGGTCAGCACTATAACTATCAATTTACCGATACGCTTAACTATTCTATTATTTAATTATTTTCTCCTGACAACAAAGAGGTGAACAAACATATTTGGAAAGAAGGTAATGTGATGTGGCTTTATGAAATTATCTATGATACAATATATCATAGTAAAGAGTTTGAGGTTTATTATAAGCATGATGAAAGTCAATAAAAGAAGATGAATCAAGAACAGACATGTATTGAGTTATAATTTAAAGCCAGGATCCAAACTGTTGTGTGGAGAATAGTTTAAAGAGTACAAGATTAAGACTAGAAAAACCAGGTGAGAAATTTTATAACGGTAGACATGAAGACATAGTGTTATGCCAATATTTTCAGGTAAAACCTCCAGATTGAGATTGTTTGATCTTAGTCACAAGCAACCTTTATTTCTTTGGAGTGTGGCAAGCAGAATATAAATTTGAGCCACATGGAGAAATCATACATTCTACTGCAGATAGAAATTTTCACTGGTAACAAAATTTAAATCATTCGAGAATATAACATTGGCAAGAAAGTACTATCTTGAATTGCATTAGAAATTCAGAATTCACAGAGTTTGTACATATCAGAAGACTGTCCTGCATAGCAAAACTATTCAGGATTCAGTGAATGATAGAACATTCCGGACTACAAATAAACAGATTTGCCAATATGAGCATATCTGGATATCATTATAAAAAAGAATACTTTCTGAGAAGGAACTTAAAATTCATCTGTTATTTAAGAGAAATAATTAGATTATTATTGACTCAAGGAACAGTGTAATGTGCTAGAATTTACTAAGAGTACTCCCTACATTGTCAAACCCTCATTTGAGTATTTGTGGAAGATTTCATTTCCTGACTAGGCATTTTACATCACAATTTCAGAGTTAGAGATAAAAACTGATGAGTATTTAAAATGCTACATTCCATTCTATTGCTAATTATATTGAAAATATAGTCCAGATTAATATGGGAGATGTAAATCATAGAAATCTCATTAAAACCCATTTTTGTTTTGTATTCAGTCTCTAAGATTTGGTTCAAAATCAGGTTTTATTCATCCTAAAACATAAGATGCACTGAGTTAGTATATGACTCCATTCTGGAGTTCATTCTCTACTTATATTATGTATTCTGATAAGAAGAGAAACTTACCTACTTATACTTTCATGAGAAGTATATTGTTTTCCTTTAAATTAAATTTCTATTGTGTGAATCTAAACAAAAGCTGGTATGATGAAGTAATATTTATAAGATGTTACATGTATAAATAAAATATGAACTAATAAAACCTCTAATGGCTTTCAAAATGTATGATTCATACTCCAATGCATTATTGAGGAATATATTCATTTGAACTGGAAATTAGTCCAGAAATATTAATATCTGCCTAAAGAAAATACTGTGGGTAATTTTGTTTTGAAATTTTCACAGTATCAATTAGAACCTGATGTTCTGTTTAAAGATAACTCTGTCAATGTATGTGCATAGCAAGAACTATAAAAATATATAATACTATGTAACAAAGACATGGACCTTTTAAAGAATCTCAAAAACAGAATAATGCTTATAAGGAAATTTGCTGTACATAAACATGCACTATTCTTAAATTCTTTTAAATTCTCGATACACAAGTAAAAAGCACAAGAATATTAAAACTAATGTAGAAATAGAAAACCAAATCATGTTTGGAAGAAAACTCATATTCAATTGGGAAAAAAGAAAAAAAAAGGCTGAAAAATCTAAGGACGCTTGTTTTTAAATAAAAGGTTAAATTCATCAGAGGTAGCAAATGTCAAGGGAAAAATAATACTACCTATTACCTTATAATTAATATATAAAAAAAAGTCTACAGAAGCATCTCAAAATGCCCAAGAAATACTAATTGAAATGTTTGCCTTAAATCATCAGATCTGCTATTTCTTTTCTATATATAATCATGCGCTGACAGTTACAAAATAAATTATTAAAATTTAAAAGATGAAGTATGATATTAAATTGTTCTGTTTTCTTAAAGGTAGGTTTCTGACCTTTTCATCACCTACCTAGTAAGTTCAAAGAACCGTCTAGTAAAGATGATGGAACTAAATACAAGATATTATTAAAGATATTTTAAATGTAATAAAACTATAAAGCAAAGTGTTTTAAATAGCTATCCATTCAAAGGATATTTACTGTTTAATAAAAACTGCATTTTCTACTAAACACTGGGGAAACAATCATGAGAAAGACCCAAGTTTCCTTTTGTGTAACAGTTCTAGTCATTAGCTTCCATAAATTTATTTTTTCACTTTATTTCCATAAGAATAAAAACTATCTTCCACAAATATCTTTTTGCCATAAGCTTTTAAATATTTTATTAATGTTAAGCTCAATACCAAATGGCTTGTAAATTACATGGGTGATTTGGGGACCTTTGTACAATTGCAGCTTCTTCCCCCCCACCCCTAGCAAATATCCTACTTCCCAACACTGACTATTAGGAAACCTGTAAAATAATTTTAGTAGTCTGCTGGAACAGCTTTTTAGACATTTGACTATGGAAAGGAGAAGGAAACATGTAGCCAAATCAATTTAAAATAAAGATTATTATGTGGGTACTGATTCTAATGTAAAAGAGTGAAGTAGAATTCTGGTAATCAATCCTGAATGCAAGTATACACCTAAAATATTTAGTGATATAGTCACCCCTGGATCCCTGGATTAGCAATTTTCTTCAAATGCAGCTTTTATCAGCCCAACATTTTATAGATCCAAAAGACTAAATAATTAAATCAGGTATTATTAGGCTATTGTTATTGATTGAAGGACAATTAATACACTTTAGAATCAGACCCAACTCTAAGAGGAGACACTTTACTGCTAGTGTTCAGTAGCATATATTCATTATTTAACCAGTGTATAGGGAATTAACCACTTAAGTACTTCACATATCTATGGGTTTCATAGGATCAGACTGAATTAAATGGATTTTGAGGAGAGAGATCCAGAGGTAAATTGTCATTCTCATCACATCATATTGAGGACACATACTATCTACATGATTTATCACTCTTGGTGTTAACCTTGATCTAAAAATTGCTAGTGGGAAAACAAAATGTACAGTAACTTGATTACTATGCTGAAGTAGTGCAGTGTTGGATTTCTCCACTAAGAAGTTATTCTTTTTCACTCCTTTCCATACTCTTTCAATTGAAAGGAAGTCAACATACACAACCTATATGTAAAGGAGTGGAGAGTTATCTTTTCCTTTCTTAAATGGATGATATTGTACATGAATTATTTGGGTAACTTACTTAGGGTACATAACCTTAATTTTATCTACAAATCTACTTTTGTCACATAGGTATGAAGTCATAGTTTAGGGTCTGGATATCTTGGGTGGGGGTGGGCAATATTCTGCCTAACAAAATGGACATCCACTTGTTTGAAAATCATTTGTTGAAAAGCCTATCATTCACCATTGAATTGCCTTAACATCATTGCCAAAAACCAATTAAACATAATTGGGTTGGTGTATTTCTGAGTTCCCTATTCTATTAATCGTATTGATCAATGTATCCATTCTGTCACCAATGCCATGCTCCCTGGATTACTGTATCGCTATAAGTCTTAAAATTGGGTAGAGCCAGTACTATAATTTTGTTCTTTTTCTTCAGTGTTGGCTAATCTAGATTGTCTTAATACATTTTAGAATCGGTTTATCAATATCTACAAAATAGTATGCAGGGATTTTGATTGGAATTCTATTGGTTCTACAGATCAAGTTAGGATAAACGGACATTT